>NW_028277176.1:303472-606944 GCF_051122295.1 Plectrocnemia conspersa | reverse complement strand
ATAATAATTTATAATTAATAATATATATGTCACCGATTCGCAGTTTCAGTCTGGTGATTAATACCGATTGATTTATCCAATTGAAACAGATTTACCCCGTTGTAACGCATTGGGCTTACGCCTGTCAGGTTACAGCAGAAGATTTATTAATAAATAAATAAATATAATTGACTTTGAAGGCTTAAACACAAATGGTAAGCCAATATTTTAGCTTTGTTTTAATTTATTTAATTCAATACATTGACTTTTTTATTTAAAATAGTTTGTAGATACGAACAATAAAAAAAATGTGATATTTTGAAGAACACCAATTTATCAATTATGATCCTCAGAAGGCAAAATACTCAGATTTGTTTATGTCTCGCGCTCAGAGAATTTGATTGCTTGTATAGTTATAAAGCAGATTTTTAGACGGAAAGGGTCTGCTTCTCCTTTTAAATGATTGTCAACTATTCATAGGCTTAGTATAACTGTGTAACTCGAAACTCAGACAGCTAAAAAAAAGCTCATCTCGAAAATTTATGTTAATTTTGAGATCCTAAGATATGTTAGGTTGAAATGCGGGATGCTGGTGAGAGCTAAAAAAAGATTATCTCAAAATTTTTGTGAAACCGGGACATATTAGGAAAATCATATGTGAAAAATTCGCAAGTACAATATTTTTTAAGCATCTGGCGCGAATTCATCCTTTCCTATGCAGCATTGTAAAACAATTATAAACTTAATTTATAACAAAAAAAAAGACAATTTTCTTGTTAAATTTTCTGATGTTTGAGATGAGAATTCAGAAGAACTCGGTTATCACTGACGAGTTAGTGTTTTCTGTGCATAGTATTAGGTAAGCCTTCATTAAATTCTGGAGATCAGAATTCAGCAAAACTAAAAATTTTGGCACACAATACGTTCAAATGAATCAATTACATAAGTTCCATTGGTTCTTATAACATTCTCCCATCTTTTAATACCATTGGGGTAAAACTGATGATTTGAAAGATGATTTTACTTGCTCTAATGCATTACATTTTTACCATTTAATAAAAGTGCAGTGATCTGTATAAATGATAATCGAAAGGAGCAATGTCTGGAGAATAGGTTGGGTGCTTGATAATATACTAATTCGATTTATTTAGCTTATATTAAGTCATCATCGCCAAATATGATAGCGCGTTATCATGATGAAATACTATCCCTTTTGTTTATATTTTAAAAGGCGGTGTTTAATTTTGTCATTTGTTGACAATATCGTTCTGCTGTAATTGTTTGATTATGTTCTAAAAGTTTAATTAATTACTTTTTTTATGAATTTCGGCCTTCGAAGTTGTTAATGAGCTTGCCCAAGTATACTCTTCCGTGTTACGTTACGGTACACTACCCATTCCTTATCTCCAGTCACTAATCGATGCAAAAAAGGGTCATGCTTTTGTCTCGCACTCAACGCAATGCAAGGCCCAATAAATTGACAGCCGACAATTGATGACATTTTGAAAAATATAGGGGCTCTTTACTGGACGCTGGCTAGACCAAGACTGAATAGAAAGTAGAACAGAAGTATCCTTTATACAAAAGGATAATTAGAAAACAGATGCTATCATCAGTTCCGAGAAAAAACTTACTTTGCTATTTTGCTTTACAAAAACGTCAAAACTTTTGCATCAATCCAATAGATTGTGAACTTTTGTAAGCGAAATTCCCAACAGACAGCAGACTCTCCTCTCTGGGATTGACAGTTTACTTACCATACTTGTTAAAAAAAAAGTAGCAAATTCACGATTTGGCAGTTAATCCGAAACTTAGATCTGCACTGAGGTACTGAAGTATGATAAAAATATGTTTATGCAATAAAAATTACTTGTAACCAGGCTCGAATTGCATCTCATTAAAATAGAGCGGCAGCACACGGCATAGGTGAAAATCAACTTTCAGTTTGCTATTATAGTATTTATTTTTATCTATTTTTTTGAATTAGAACAATAAATGGATATTTGTATGCTTATCAGAAGTAAACATACTATACTATCTTATCTGGAGGACGAACGCTAGAACGGAAAGGATTAAATGTAAAAGATGTCGGCAGATGAAATGAGACGTCCGGCGGCTGCACTGAACGCTCCAACCTGAAACATAGAAACGTGTATAGTACGACTAGAAAGTGAGGGTCGGGCGCGAAATGAAAATCGGCAAAATAGGCAGATCGAATTTATTGAATTTTCTCGTGATACATGGAAATCGTTTAGGAACTAATTAAAATTAAGATTATGGGTAACATGAACGAGAGATACGTCATACTTAGCCTACATTACGGATCCGCCGCGGCCCCCTTCGGCTAGCTCTTTGCTGAACAATACTGAAAAAGTAACGTTACAATCCGTGACATTAATATGAATCGAAAGATGATATCGCACGGATCGTCTACTGCACCTTGTTAAAAGGTTCGATCGGTTAACGGCGACGGAGACGGGCAAGTGCGGAAGGCGAAAGTCGCTCGGCTCCTGCAATATACCAATACTATATTTCATGTGTTCACGCGGTTCACGCGCGCACGTGACGCAGGGCCCTGTCGTTGCAGGCGGAGCAGAACTCCAGGGACGTCGTGTGGCCGCGGACGTGCAGGCACACTCCGACGTCCGCGGGCGGCTCGTCGTCGTCGAACACGGACGCCAGCTTGGCGCTGTAGTTGTGGTCCGAGGGCGTGGGGGACGACCAGGGAGAGTCGGGGGGCGCCATATCGGGGAAAAGCTCGTCTCCGAGGTCGAGGTCCAGGTCCAGATCGTGGCAGAGGCGCGGGGAGCGCTCGCCGACGGGACTCCGCTCGAGCCTCCGCACCAGGTCGGCGATCCTCTTCGAGTTGGTCAGCGCCGCCCTCAAGTATCTCACTTCGTTTCTCAGCTCCTCGACCATCGCCTGTTGGGTGTCGGCCACGGCGTTCAGACGCTCGTTTTCCCGCCTGAGGTCGGAGGCCTTGCGCACCAGGCCGTTCACGTAGCGCTTCTTCCTGCGCCTGTTCTCGCGCGCGAGGGTCGCTCCCTTGCTGTGGCAGCGTTTGCGCGTTTGCGATTCTGCGTCGCTATCGCTTTCGCTCCCGCTTCGAGAGACGTCCATCTTTGCGTCACGCGCGACCCGAAAACGCCGGTCGGAAGTGTTGCCAGCGCTCAAAACCGACTATTGCACCATTTCCTCTGCAATTTCTTCTCACCGCTTATGTAACAAATGTCCTCTTTTTGCGAAACGCACAAATGATCTGCCAAAATAGCAATTAATCACTATTTTCAATTCACATTATCATCTTGATAATATCAGACGCTGGTTTTTATAGTAGACCCACGATTATCAGAATTGGATTAATCATTTTTTTACAAATTTCTTGCACAGCGGCAGCAAAATTTTTTCTATGAAAAAATCACAAAATAAAAACGTTGAAACGACGCTTTGGTCAGTTAATAACTAGCCCAATTTTGTGTGAAAATGCGATATTTTTAATTCAAAATTAAACAGATATTCAATTTTAAACAAAGTTCTGGGTAGCTCAAAAAATGTAAAGGGCGACATGGTATTAGAGAATTGGAAATACACAGTTCGGCTACGATGGTCTTAATTTAATCTAAAAAATAAAATAAATATCTTCAGCAAACACTTTCGTAGACTCGTTAAAGGTATATGTGGAAGAAAAAGGATACGATAAAGGGTCTATCTATAATGCTGATGATGCGAAATTGAGTGATTTTAAATCGGAATATTAATAAATTCGCTATTATTATTTATAGTTGAGGTCGACATGAAATAACAATTGAAATTTAATTGCTGAAAATAGAAAAAATCATCGACCGAGTGGCACAAATAGCCTTAAATGGAGGCCCGAGAACTACTGGTCTACACCCGCATCAGGCCAGGTCGGTGAGTTATTTTCCTTTTCACTCGCTCACATGTTAAGCGACGAGAGTGAAAAAAAGATAAGAGCGGCATCCCCCACGCGTGACATATGTCATCGAGGTTATTGCCAGGGGCTACAAATCATATTATATTTTTTAATAATAACTTTTAAAATATAGTATGTGTAAGGGGGTCTATTTATATATGTATTTATTTTGGTTTTATTATGGTTAAAACTTGGCGTGACGGAGACACTTTTCTCTTGGCCTTCGGCGGACTCGCACGGCCGGTGCGGAACACTTATATTAAACATGTAACTATTAATATTAAATCGATAAAATACTACTGCAGCGGCTCAATCTAATTGCCATCCATTACCTCCAGTAGCAAAGTATATATATACAAAAAATACATTGTACAACATATTGATAGCTTAAAATTGCTAACTGCATATTTGACCACTTTGCAGGAGAAACAAAAAACTAAATAGTCAACTTGAAAATAGAAAAACAAAACAATATCTCTAGTTTGTAGTGTTTAGCAATAGCAATTTTTTGAACATGTGTATTTCGACTAAAGGTAAAAGATACCATTGTTAACTCATTTTCAATCAAAAGTCAAGTTGGAAAATTTACACTTTAAGCCATCGGTATTTAAATTTATATTTATTTGGTAAATTCTATAAATCAACACAGCAAAACGACAAAATAAATAGGAAAAACTTATTCTTTCAGCAGCAGTATTACTGTAGCGCACGTAGGTTCTGATGGCTATTTAATAAAACAACCTTTTTTGGAGAGCTGGTGGGGATGCTGCGTGCTAATCCTTGGCCACCAGCGAGAGAGAGAGAGAGAGAGAGAGAATGTTGCCAGTTCTTAAAAACATGCATTTCTCAAGTTGAGCGGTGGTGTGGCAGCATTGGGAACTGTCAAAACGCCGCCACATTTATTACCGGCGTCTTGAGTACGGTGCTAGTGTGGCAGCGTTCTGACAGTTCTCAGTGCTGCCACACCACCGCTCAACTTGTGAAGCGGGTGGTTTTTAAACAATTGGCTAAATATACATTCTTTTCTTTTCACTCACCATGACAACGGTCTAACACCCCGGGTCCTCGCCAGCTCTCTAAAAAAGGTCATTTATTTAAGTAGCCCTCAAAAACTACATACGCTACACTAGTAACGAGCTCCAATCAAAACCATGCTTTGATACGAGTATTTTGAATCCACGTCGCAAGCATCACAGGATACAGTGGTTTTTACATTCACAAAATAGGTAAGAAATCAAATCCCGAATGCAATCACTGCAACAAAGGCAAACCTGATGACGCTGCCCACACGATCTTCGACTGCTAAAAGAAACTCTAGGTCACGAATAACTGTCGTCGGAAAGCATGGTTCTCTCCATGTTGAGAGACGCAAGAGCATGGTAGCATTCGCACTGTGCGTTATGACCGCCAAAGAAAAGGACGAGAGAAGCCGAAGGGCTATCCCAAACCCTGAATAAAGGTCCTTAGGGAGCACAGGCAGAAGAAGGAACTCCCAGTTCTAAGCCATGGATAAAAGAGCACTAGCTCTAAGATAGCTGCCTCCCATGAAGCAACGCGTAATAGCAGTTACTGGGAAGGCGAAGAAGAGGGAGGTTTTAGTGGGTAAAAATCCCACACAACCATTGGTCGCAGATTACACGGCCAGTGGCGTCTTTGGAAGATTATAAGAATTATACAATACATTTTCTGGTTAGTTCTCCGGTAACTGATGTTCTATTCTCCATCTTCACTAGATTTGCTGTTATTCTGGGACAACACACGATTAGTGTAAATGTACACTGACTAATGTACATATTCGCATAAACATTGTGTGCCACAATTTACATTACATTTATCACAAACTATGATACAAGTAAAAATATTTATGTTAATATGATGTATTAAATCAGGGCTGTGGAGTTGGTGTTGGAGTCGGAGTCGGAAAAGGAGAATTTTAGCAGAGTCGGAGTCATAAAAAAGCGACCGACTCCGACTCCTTTTCATCCCGATTAATAATTTTTTAATTGTTCGTCGTGCGCCATGCGTTTTAAGTCGGTAATATGAAGTAAACAAAAGTAAACAAATGGGAGAAATTTCAACATAAAACTTGAAAATCATTTATCAAATCCCAGACCTATAACTGCTGGAGTGCCCCAAGGTTCAATACTGGGTCCTTTATTATTCACTATATTTACGAGCGACTTTCCAACCAAGCACCGCGGTAACGACATAACTGCTCTATTCGCTGATGATACAGCTATTTTGTGTACCTATAAAAATCCTCATCGAGCGGTAATTAAACTTCAAAATAAAATAAAAAATATTGAAAAATGGTTCGACAAATGGCTGGTCACTGCAAATCCACTAAAAAGCGTCGCAGTAATGTTCTCTCTTAGAAGAAAAAAAGCCTTTTCTATAGAAAATTTAGCCAAAATTAAAATGTATAATAAACCGATAGAATGGCATAATAAGGCCAAATACTTAGGTCTTACCTTAGACTCTAAACTTTCGTGGAAACCACACATAGACACTCTAATTCATCGAGTTAAATACACAAGAGCTAAGCTTTACCCCCTTCTTTGCCGAAAAAGTAAATTAAGTATAAAAAATAAACTGCTAATTTATAAAGCAATAATCAGACCCGCAATGTCTTATGCATCCCCTATGTGGGGACATATTATAAATACTCGCAAATACCCTCAAAAATTACAAGCCCAGCAGAATATTTCATTGAGAATCGCAGCAAACGCTCCTTGGTATGTTCGCAATTCGATGTTGCACCAGGATCTAAAAATAGACACTCTTAAGAATCATTTTGAAAGGCTTAATAATAGACACCGCGAAAGAATACGAAATCATACAAATGGCGTAATAGCTGATTTGTTTGATTAATTCCAACTAATATTTCTTAAACTCAAATAAATAAAATAATAATAAAAAGGTGATGCGTGTTAACACACACAGACACCAATCCTCGTCAAGCAGGTGAGAGACTTAAGTCTAGAAACTGCGATAAAATATTAGATATTATATACAAAAGTTATTATGCACTTAATCAAATAGCCAAAAATAGCCGACTGACTAAATTAGGCATGTGAGTGGTCTTATCTGTATATGCTTTTCTCTCTTTTTTGGAGTACTGCCTTAATCCATTTTAATTTATCTATTATCAAATTCCAAATGTTTAAAAATATAAGAAACTTGTAGTTATACATCTGTTTGTGTTTCATATTCTTTAAGAAAGAAACAACGCCATCAAATTGTTCATAAACTGCTTTTTTTATTGTGTCTGAGAGAGATAGTAACCAATTATTATTATTTAGTTATAATTCCGATCGATCATCACAGATTGAATTTTCTCAGATTTTCCTAATCTTACGGATGAATAATTACTTGATCTTTCTCTGATGTACGGAAAATGAAATAAATATTATGGGAAACAAATCTATGATAAATAATTACAGGCCAGTGTCGGCGTTACCAGTCAAATTATTAAAATGACACTTCATAAGTATGCTTCAACCTAAATTGAAGGATATTTTCGTATTTAGAAATCAGTAGCAACGAATCTGTTTTTTTTCAATTTTGTGAGGGAAAATGTCAATATATGCAATCAAGCATATGTCATCTATACTGATTTTGAAAAGGCTTTTGATAAAGTTTGTCATGAATTACAAAATATTTTTAATAAACGTATAAATCTAATCGAATAAAATATTTTTATAAATAAAATACATTTTATTAATGAAATTATTTTACAGGTTAAATATTGAAAACAAACGCATTTACAAGATTTTTATCTAATCTTTTATTATAACTATATGTCTATGCGCACATATAATATATGTATGTATATATTTTAGTTATGCCCAAACAGTGCTTTCAATCCATTCTACATATGAACTGACTCTGCTGTATACACCAGGGGCTTTTACTCCACCGCAACCTATTCCAAAGGAAGTCACACCAACGATAAAATGATTGGATATTGGCTCTCTATAAAAGTGACCATAACTAGATAATAATGGTGTGCGTAAATCCTTAGCACCAAAAGAAAACAATAACGGACCTCCACTATCGCCCTGCAATAAAATTATTTAATTATCAATTTAAATAAAAATACAAACCATCATACGTAATAATTATAGATTACCGGACACGTGTCTTGTTTTCCATCAGCCCCGGCGCAAATTTGAGAGTCGATAATTCCGTTAGGTAATACTCTTTTTCTATTTTGATAACTAACATTACAAGATGTGTTATTATATATGTTCAGTTCCCCTACTTGAAGAATATCTGACGATTTAGCTATAAAACAATAAATTATTGTAAACTTTTAAAATAGATGTTTTAGAAACAATAATACTTACCAAATTCCGTTTGACCCCATCCGAGTGCATTCAATTTTCTATTATTGAAATCGTTCGTTAACATTATACACGCTGGTCTATGATTGAAAGTTGAACTAAAAAAAATAATAATATGCGTTGATTAATGTGTTTCTTACTGTTATATATAATATTTTAAAACTCTTACTCGACTCGTTCAGCTAGTTTGACTAATGCAATATCATTGTATTTGTTTCGAGCGTTATATTCCGGATGTTTTATTATTTGAACGATTGCTACATCTAGACCGTAATTTTTTAAATTAACAGAACCTAACTTCACCATAGTTGGATTGTCGCTGTGGAAATAAAAAATATATAATATGGTTTCATTGACTGGAAACCTTGAAAAGACCAATATTTTTTAGTGGCTTTAAGAACAGTGGCCAACGTGTTGATTTTATATTCTAACGCCTTTCTCTTAGGAGCGTTGTCATACAATTGTTAGAGATATTGTAGAAGGTTGTAAATAGTTAAGATTTTTTAAAGTTATAATGATAAGTATTTAAACTTCGTTCCAAACATTGTTAGCTATTATATTATATATAAAATAAATTCGATAAAATTATGTATTTAAAATGTTCCATAAATTTTTCTGAATTAATTCAATCGCAGCTGATCTTAATTCTGGTAAATTAAAAAAGCTGAAATAACGTCCCTGATCAAAAAGTATGTAATAAATTAGGCATATTAATGTTGACGCTCTCACTGATCAGTAATTCGCAAAGCATTGTGTTATGCATATTCTATAAAATTCAAAAAGCTTATCGATTATGAATGTAGATAATGATTAATTAAAATAATTATTTTTTATTTTACAGGAAATTAATTGAATATTGCACTAATTGGTTAAATAAATTATTATCGGTAAAAACGAGAAAATATTCGATTACTTAATCAATTTCTTATGCAACATTTGAATAATTGAAAACGAAAATTGATCACACGTTGAAAGAAATAAGAAACAAGTTTGAATAATTGAAAACTTCGAATAATTGCGAAGCAGAGAATAGTACAAACCTACTAAGTTCACTGGATGATGTAAATGTACAGTGAGCTGCAGTTAAAACATAATTTTCACTAATGAGAGAGCCTCCACAGTACCAAGCGTGGCCAGTCCCATTCGCTAAAGGCCATCCGATTGCTGCCTAATGTAAAACGCTTATTAAATTTAATATTAAAGCAATATATTAGTAAAATATTTTAATAATACCATGCTTGAAAATTCGCCAAAGTGTGCATCTCTACCAGAAAAAAATGGCTGTGGCGGTATCATTGAATACTTTTTGCAATCTTAAAGTCAAAAAATGGTATTAGTCAAATTACTGTTTAAATAAAAAAATATATTAATATCTATGGAAACATAATTTATGCCGAAAAAAAATATGATTGCTTTCTATGGATTGCAAAAACCCAATAATCAAGAAATAAGACATTACATAATTAAAAAAAATATAGAAAGGACAAGAACATAGTATTGTTACTCCGAAGACCTGACATTAAACATTACCAGCTGAACTTTACAAAGTACAATCGATATAGCTTTGCGCTGATGTCGAAGTAGCGCTTCTGATATTGACTTTCCACCTAAGTCATAGCGATAAAATAACAGCAGCAAAAAATGCTATGTGCTACATATGATTAATAATTTATAATCCGTGACTTATGAAATATATTTTTAATACACTCAACTTACGTTCATATTAGGTATGTATAATAAAAAATACTGTACTTTCTTTGGCCAATTCTCCAATGACAGTTTTGTTTTTCGTGCCGTTCAATATATTCGAATTTGTTTTAGGACAACAAACGATTGGTGTAAAGCCTATATAAAATATTTAATACAGGTATAAATAATTATTTAAAATTTTATTATATATTTTTTATATTTCACCTTCAAATCCACATAATGAAGGTCTTATTTTCATTGTTGATAACTGTTGTTGTACAATTGGACATTGATTAATGTTTTTGCAAACACCTTTCGTTGAACTATCCACATTACAAATGTCACCCTCTTGAATAGAACACAATTTGAATTTCTAATGTTTTATGAAAATATATACATATACATATTTTATACCATATAAATTTTTATTTAGATTTATTTGTGCAGCTACTGTGTTTATGAAGATAAACATAAAAATCAAAGCTCTTTGTTGATGCATGTTCTTAAAATGTAATATATTTTTCTCACAATATATTCCGATTTACTTTTTAATTAAATAAATTATTCGTTAAAATATATTGTTACGATAGGAACAATCGTCGCGAAAGCAAACAATGAACTGAATATGTAATCAATAAACCTGTGTAATTTATTTACATAATCACCATAAGACCATAGCAAAGCAACATTTTTATAAAACGAGAGATTCCTAGAGTAAATCAATTATATATTTTTGTTATGATGTAAATAATGGGAATTGTGGTTATTATACGTTATTGTTTCATGTTTTATATACATACATGTTTATGTATAAATAAGCTTTTAGTAAAATATAATTTATTATATTCATAAATATTAAAAAACTGTAACTGTGGTTGGTAATGTTATGGGCCTATAATGAAATTCAGCTTGTAATCAAACGTAGGTATTTAGAAGTATTCACACGTTGTAAGAAATAAGAAACAAGTCGGGTTCATCAATAGAGTCACCCACAATTTAGTATTTGAATCACCATGTATTCCATAATCGTGCATCTGCGACAGGATAAGCAAAGAAACACATAATAAAGATAGCAGGCATACTTTACATACAATGGAAGGAACAAATATGCAGGTCTAAAACGTTCAAAAAGCTTTAGGCACAATTTACGTACCTGTGTGAGAATCTAAATATTATGCTATTAAGTCATAAACGTCGGCGGGTACATGACATAAAAATAAGGGCTTACAACTTGATGCAAATTGGAACCGGACAATAGACTACTTTAATTAAAAGCATCCGTTAGAAATGCAAGTGTTATTAACAAAGGACAAGAAAAACTTAGGATCTTTTTAACATGGCGCGATATTACCGTTTTATTTGTTCCATGTTTAATGAGCATACATTTGTTCAAAATATTAAACGGCCACAAAACCTTTATTAGAAAGTAAACGGACGATAACAAATCTGAGTACGCCCTTAAGCCTTTGTAATTGGTCGTTGCACCGAAATTGGGAGAAAACGATATCTCTTTCTGGGAGAGCTATTGATATAAATACAGGTACGCGTGCAACGAAAGATCACTTCCATTGTCTAAATCTCTGAATGTTGAGCTTGGACTTGTTGAATTTGTTCAAACTCAAATTCAAGAGAGGCCTACAACTGATACAGAGAAGAGCATGAAGCAGTCGCTTCTTTCTTCGCATTCAAACCAAAGTGAACGCACTCCGAAGACCGCTGGATATTTTTGACCCAGACACAATAAACAAACTGTACGTGAAGGATTTCAGTTGTTGCACAAAAAGCAAATATTACCAAACCACTTTTCTTAAAATAAAAATAAGCATCCTTAGCACGAAGGTCAGAATAACTATTTGTTTGACTAATTTGTGTGATTAGTATTATACGAAAATGAGCTATTGAGTACTTGGATTTAATACCGCGAACTTTGTCAATTTTACGTTTCTTTATTTGTTTTTTGTTTTTTTTTTGTTTCAGATCTTGGAACGAAAATTTTATTTGATGGAAGTGCTTCAGTTTATAAAATGATATAAAAAAAGAGCAAACCAAATATTACAGCAGCTATTTGATCGTTACCTTGATATAATATTTTGATCAGTTATAGTTTTATTTTTTTGGCCGATAGCAATTTGTCAAAATAAGGGCACGAATTATATTTTTTTGTTTGGTATATCGTAAAACGGCGTTCGATATTAGACTAGAATAGATTTTGGCCATAAGACGGATCGGTACATGGCCGGACGTAGCTCGCGGCCGGCGAAGTGTCAAACCCCGCGGGGATGGCCCGCTGGGGGCCCCTCGTCGTCGCGCTCGAGCAGCCGACGAACGCCGCGAGGGCCACGGTACCAATCCGCATACTACCCGATTATTGTTACTAGTTGTTGTGCAACGATCTGTCTTTTCAGGTGTTCGCCGCCGACACTTCGGAAATGTTAACATATCACCAGATTCCAGTGGAATCTTATCATCCCGACGAAGGATGGGTCGAGCAAGATCCTCTGCAAATCTTACACGCCATACTCGAGTGCATCGAAGTAAGAAGTGTTCTTTTATCTTTATACAAACGACTCTTTATCATTGTCCATATCGCACGCAGGTAGCTTTAGACAATCTGAGAAAGCTGGACATCGACGTCGAAGACATCGTCACCGTCGGCATTACCAATCAGAGAGAGACCGTAGTCGTTTGGGACGTCAAAACCGGTCGACCGTTACACAATGCCATCGGTAATTTGCCATTTTATTATATAAATCGAATATTTTCATTGAAATTTATACTTACAGTTTGGATGGATATGCGGTCCAGCGATATAGTCGAAGATCTGTTGAAATCCGGCCAGAGGACGATAGAAGAGATCCGCTCCAAATGCGGGCTACCGCTCAGCACGTACTTCAGTGCGCCTAAATTGCGTTGGATGTTGGATAACGTGCCGGAAATAAAGTCTGCTATCAAAAATGGCACTTGTCGCGCGGGCACCATCGACTCTTGGCTCATTTGGGTAATATTCAGTGTGCAAAATAATTGGACCACTTCAACATTTCATATATTTTGATATTTTGCAAGCAACTTATGTACGAAATAAATGTTGTGCTCGTTAGTAGGGGATGATTTTTGACACTAGATTTACAGCTTGTTAAAAATAAGTATATAATGCCGTTCTTGGATGTACGTTTGTCATCTTGGTAAACATACGAGTGGACTAGAAAATGCAAATGATGGAAAATCGCAAAGTAACAGTGAACGGAATAGTCTCACTTTTTAACACTCTACCAACATGTTGAGTAACATCTACGTGCTTTGTCTATCTTTGTAGTGACTATCTTTTACGACTTCTGATATATAACGACTGGTTCAGTAGTATCTTTATAGTTTATACTTTAAGAAAAAAATATTTCAATGCATAATTATTTTTATTGTCGCTGCTGACTTTCATGTGAGGGACTATCAAATATTTTATGACTGTATTCAATGTGTAGAAATTTGTGGTTCTGTCAGTTTTATTTTATATTCTCTTTCTGAACTATTATCCATATCATATTGTAATTTGTTAAATCAATTCGATAGTATTTAATAATTTACACCAAAAAATTAAAAATTATTAATGTAATTATGGACATAGGCGACTTTCGGAGAAGTGCAAGGAAGAATGTATAAAAACGATGGGATGTTACGGTCCCCTTTATTTTGCTCGAAAAACGATGAATCAAAATTTTTATAAAAACGTTTTAGTTAGATATTTTTACCCATATTTTATTGACAAAAAACAATAACTTTATATTTATGCAAGATGGACTGCAAAATCAATAAAAAATGATTGAAAAACAAAAATATACAATTAAACCTTTTCCAGGTAATATACCTGATTTAAATTCAATAGAAAATTATTGAGCAGTTCTCAAATCCATCATATACAATTGCTCAAATACTAATTTAAATATTTTAAAAAAACAAGCTACTGAAAACGTGTGTTGCTAAACTACCCAAAAATATAAAAAAAACTATAATAGTGAGTATAGAAAAGTACTCGGAAGTAAAAAAAGAGAAATATTATATATTATTTTTTTAAATTAAAAATGTGCAAAAATAAGTTTTTAAATTACGTAAAAGTATGTAGAAACTACAAAAATATGAAAAATAACGTTTGGTCCAATTATTTTGTCACGCTAGACAATACAAAATTAGACAAAATCTAATCCCATATTTTTCAGAACCTCACCGGTGGAAATAAAGGCGGAGTGCACATGACTGACGTCACCAACGCTTCGCGCACCATGCTGATGGATCTCGAGTCTTGCACGTGGGATCCGTACCTTTGCGAAACGTTCGGCGTACCCCAGGACATATTGCCCACTATAAGGAGCAGCTCCGAAATCTACGGCTACATATTCACCGGATCTCTTACGGGGATTCCCGTCTCGGGGGTGGGTACGTTTTTCCTGTATCGAATTTATTCAGCATCTCGATTGCTTAATTTTGTACGTTTCATATCATTTCAGTGTTTGGGAGATCAACAAGCAGCGCTGGTAGGTCAGATGTGCATCGAATTCGGTCAAACGAAATGTACGTTCGGAACCGGAGCATTTTTATTATGCAATACTGGTAATTTCAATTTAATCGAAATATTATATTATTTTTCTGTATTATAGTAAATATTAAATTTAGGAACTTCTGTGATAAAATCGCGAAATGGACTGCTGACCACTGTAGCGTACAAATTTGGTCCAAAAAACCGTACAACGTACGCATTGGAAGGATCGGGAATCATAGCCGGTGATTATTTTTATTCATTTCGTAATAGACGTGAGACTCGAAGTTTACCTTAACTTTTTATTTTTAAAGGAATAACGTTAGATTGGCTCAAAAATGACATCGCTAATGTAGATAATGGAAATATTAACAATTACGAGAACAAAGAGAAGAAGTTCAAGCTGGAATCGAATTCTAAACGGAACGCCGAGCTTCTGAAAAAGTTGAGCAGTCAACTCGACGACGAAGATCCCGACGAAGATGGGTCTTTTTATTTTGTGCCCGCATTTAGCGGTTTATATGCGCCTTATTGGAGGAAAGATGCGAGAGGGTGAGAATATTGATTGTTTGTTGTGATTTTTACTATGTACTATTCGATATATATATTTTAGAATCATCTGCGGTCTCTCTCCGAAGAGCGATATCAATCATTTGGTTCGTGCGACTTCGCGAGCTCTAGGCTTTCAAACTAGAGCTGTGTTGGAAGCTCTGGAGGACGATTGCCGTTGCTCTATTAAACGACTGCTCGTCGACGGAACGTTGGCAACTAACACGTCTTTGATGCAAATACAAGCCGATATCAGCGGCGTCACCATCGGTATGATTCTAATCAGACCCCACAATCTTGCAGATTTACGAATTTAACGATTTTCACAGTGCGTCCGATAATGCCCGAGAGTTCGGCTCTGGGAGCGGCCATAGCCGCTGGAAGCGCTTTCGGAATAAACCTCTGGCCTCGCACTATGCTACCGCCGCCTTCGGATATGTTCTATCCTACCATGAGCGAAGACGGTGATACTTTAGTAACTTTAGTATTACATTTCAATGCTTAATATTAAGGTTATATATTTTTTTATGAATCAGAACGCGACGTGTTGTACGGAAGATGGAACGCTACCGTAGAGAAGAGTTTCGGATGGGTACCGAAAGAGTTACCGTTATATGCAGTCAAAAACGAAAGTGGTAGAATATTTCTATTGATTGATTGATTGATGCTGATTATTTATTAATAATTTTTATTTTTTCAGATATTATAAAGAATAAGATTTATTCCTCCATACCGATTGGACTTTTTATGTTGTCCAGTTTTTTTATGTTATGCTTAGCTAACAAATTGAAGAGTTAAGTACCAGTCTCTAGTTTTAAACGATAGCAACTGAAAGTTTAAATATCCCGTATGTAACAGAAGCTTAAATTTTAGGAGACTCGGCAGCTAAATAATTATGTTTATTCATGATTTACGTCTAAAGAGACCTGAATGTAACGAAATACCAAAAATATAAACGCTTCCTTAATATATCTAGTGTTCATATTAAGTACAAAAAGATGCATATGTAAAATATATATTTTATTGTTATTTAATGATAATAACGTATAACTTAACTTTTCTGACTAAACTTCATTGTGCCTCTTCCTGAAAAAATATTGTAATTAAATACGTATTGATTGTAAATTCAGCAATAATTATCGGATTTGATTTGTTTTTAATTAGAGTGAATTTACATGCTTGTATGTATATTTATATACGAATGTAGTATGTTAGTTGTGTTTCTAGTGAAATAATATTTTAGTAAAATAAAAGTATTTTTCAAATATGAAAGTTTATTTTTTATTAAATTAAAAAATATGTTTAATAAAGTATTATGACATCTATTTTTTATATATAGTAGTTCAGTGTTCCTGGAAAGATAAATATATAACACATGCTTACGATGTAAAAGTTGTCTTGAATATAAATAGTGATTTACATTCAAGATAATATTGTTTTTCAGGTTCTGCTTACTGGAAAAATACTTCTAATTTTGACATTTAATAGAATGAAAAGTACAGTGAAATGTTTTTCATGTACAATACATACATATTTATGGTATATTAATTAGTTATTTTAGGTGAGTTAACACTTAAAAGATAGTTAAAATCAGAATCAAGAGCATTTGCCTCTAAACTATTTGAAACTAGCATAATTATAACAATAAAACTAATTGAAACCAGTATAAACACATTTTCCCTTCCATCTCAGTGTCTCCAGTCCCTTCGTCCACCTACAGTGTGTATACAGACTACATTTGTTAACATCTCTTTGTCACAAATTTAGATTAAAACTAAGAAAACACATTTCAAAGTAAAGAGTATATTATATAATAAAAAACAGAGATTGATTATATTACGTAAAGCTAAACATAATTAATAAATATGATAATACCGTTTGAGAAAGATCGTAGGTAAATGAGCTCGACAGCTTAGCAGAATTAACTGACTGCAAATTTTCTTGACTAAATCTACATCTGCTCCTTTCCCTAATAACCTTATGTTAAATCTGTGTCTTCGAGAAGCAAAACTATACTAAATTTTAGCCTTCATTACAACTGTATTTTATATGATTTCTTGGCACGCATACATAGGTAGTAGATAATTCGCCAATACAATTACATTTAACTAGCGTGAAGACACCATATAAAAATATAATCTATCTCTTCTCTATAATATAATTGTTCTAAGCCGCTTCCGTACACGCACTCTTTAAAATGAAACATTCTCCGTTTCTTTCTCTACTCTGTAAATCGTATCGCTGTGTATGAAAGGTGTATATAATAATACAGGTAAACAAAGGAAATATATGTAATTATAATAATAAAAATAAAAATTTAATTTGCTACGTTGATTTCTGAGCCACCGGTAATGTATTCTGTTGTTGTCGACCAATGAAAAATAAGCATTCAAATATAAAACAAAATGGCCGACAGTAACGTGGCAACAGTTTTAAATAATTATTATTTATTAGTAAAATTTTGTTACGTGATAATAATTTTCATTAATTTGTCATGCGCGTTGTTCGATTTGACTGAATATAAATAATCTGATTACAAATTAACTAGGTGTGTTATAACTATGAAAGTTAAATATATACATAGTGAGTTGAGGATAAGAAGAATACATTGGTTAAACTATATAAACAATCATAAAACAATATTTGTGTTGCAATCTTCAAATTTTGAGTTGCGTTGACGGGATTCCGAGATCGAAAAGTGAGTTTTTATTTTTATATTACATAAACATTATCGTTGCTTCCGATTTAATGCACATATACGTTAGATTTGATTGAATCGGGTTTGTTTTAAACGTGAACATGTAATATATACTTAGTACGTATGAAGATTGAAGTTAATGTCGATCAAACCATATAAATGCTAATAAAACGTGTTTTTTAGCTATTGATATTTGGGAATACGCGTGACAATAATTGTGATGCAGTCGGTTATTTAGATGAAGAAGTTTGGTTACTATTGCATTAAAAATAATCACCTAGATTGTTTCGTTCCGAGCGACGACTCGCAATATACATATGTATAGTTTCTTGGATGATATCTAATAGACGACATTTTACAATGATGATAAATATGTGATTGCATACTTTGAATAATCGATAGCTAAAATATTTAAGAGTGGATTATTTTTAATTCCGATGTGGCAAAATATGTATAGTCCATCCAAGATGTTAGCGCTCATCATCGTTGTGTTGGAAATAAGGGTGCGTGTACGCATGCATGCATATATACACAGTTTTCCGGGAATTTGCTTACACCGATAGGAGAACCTTACCAATACTAAATCAGGGCTGTTTTAAGGGTAGGGTGACCATACGTTGGAAATTGAATTAAAAATAATAATGTGTTATATTTTTATTATAAATTATTGTCATGTTGTGGTATTTTGTAATCAATAAAACAATTCCTGTAATATTATATTGGTTTTTAAAAAAATATTATATTGAATAGATATTTAACGTGGAGAGTGATACCAAAACTGCTCTCATGTTTTTGAGTTAAATATGTATATAAATAAAGAAAATAAGTAAGAAAGTCATATTTTACACTTTCCTCAACAAATTTAATTAAAAAATTAAAAATTAATTGCACTTGTATCACATGGTCACCCTATTATATTTTCTCACCAATACTGTGACGATAAGCGTTCATATCTTGGACGGAATATACCTACATTATGTTTTTTTATCAATTTTTGTTCTGTGCAATCATTTCTCTTTTGGAACAGCCAAATTCAGGATATTCAGTTACATCAAACTTATGTAATATGTTCTTTATAATAACATAATATTTGCTGATAGTGACTTTAACTTGAGATGATTCACTTTTTGTTTATATATTAATTTCTGAAAAATAATAAGTAAATATCATTAGTAGGTACAATACATATGTAAAATACTTGAATTTTTGTTATAAAATAGAACTCTTAATAACCCTTATATGTATACGCTAAAAAAATATATGTCACTTTTTGGCAAAATAGTGGCAAATTTAAAAACTTAAAAATTCATTACTCCATTGGATAAAATCCTATAAAAGAGTTTGCTTAAAAAAATCGTTTAGAAGCAAAACCTGCGTCGAAATAAAATATAAAAAAAAATAGTTTTTTGCTTTAAAATAAGTTCTATACAAACTTCTATGAGACTTGCAATCTTCTTACGGATGTTAATTTCTTTGTTTTAAATATTAAGACTTGAATTTTTGTTATGAAATATAACTTTTAATAACCCTTATAATATTCACTAAAAAAAAAGAAAATATGTCATAAAACAGTTTTTTGATTTAAAGCAAGTTTTATATTAAGTCGATCGGACCTTCATACAAACTGTTCATTCCTTTGTTTTATCGACTAAGACTTGAATTTTTGTTATCAAATAGAACTTTTAATAAACCGTATAATATTCGCTAAAAAATGATGTAATTCTTTTGCAAATGGTGGCAAATTTAAAATGGAATGACGAGGAACGTTCCGAGTGAACGTTATTCCTTCTGTTGAATGATCGCTAATATCGAAGTTTGTTGGTTGTTGATTCTTATCCAGAATTCAGGTACAGAACATTGGACAGTATAATCATGTATATAATGTATGTTTTTGCTCTCGATTGGGACTGACATATTGATACTTTGGCGTTTTACTTTTGTTCTTGAGTCGTATGATTATAATAACTATGCCTAGAATATTTTTTCGCAATGGTAAAATAAGATAACAATTAATTAAAGGCAATGTTATTAAATAAATAACCGGAACAATTGTGCACAAGAACATAAATTTTAATTAAATAAAATATAATAGAAAAACGGCCGATTGTTATGGGAAACAATGCGGCGCAGTGTTAAAAATAGTAATGAAATAAGTCGAGGAGGGCGATGAATCACTTTTGAACAAAATCGAAATTCGGTCGGTTGAATTTTTTTTGGAGGCTCACGTCGTTAGAGGTTTGTGACCTTGAAGCCTCCTCCCGCCAGATTGGAGGATCTATTGGAGGGAATAAAAGCGACTGGCTCTCTGTCCCTCTAATTTCTCGTAACGGAACTATCGCGCGTCTCGCTCGCACGATACACCTGACAGGTACTACGATAGTGAGAGCCGCGGTCACATTTTTACACATTTTTTAAAAAACTAGAATCGATTCAGAAATCAGTCAAAATATTATTTTGGTAATATTCAGAAATAAGAAAGATATAATTTACCTTGCAAGTCAAGACACATGTACACAATCGATATTGTTAAGGACCGGGAGGAGAAATTTATTGAAGTTGAAAAGTTAAAACTGACACCATATAAATTCATTTTCGAAATCGAGCCTCAATAAGATCATTAACAATAACATACATACTCATATTAAAATTGTACGATCAATGTCCGGTTGACAGGGACGTTATTTGGGAGGGGCAGGTGGGGGCATTTGCACTTGAATTAGGCCAGAAAAATGCATGTTATTAAATGTAATACTGTGAATCTTAATGAAATATTAAAAAAAGGTTACCAAACCTTAAAGATTCGAGACTGTTTTTTTTTTAAGAATTTGTAGCTTAAAATCAGGGACGTCAATTTAGCATTTTACAGGTAGAGGGGGAGGCAAAAGTTGGTCAGTCAGTGAGTATTTCGATTTCAATAAAATTCATAGTATTTCATTAAATGACATGCATTTTTCTGACCAAATTAGAGGGGGGGGGGGGTAAATGTTTTTGTCAAAACGGAAGACGAATGATGCGAAGACAGAGATTTATAATATACAGATCGTAAATATTGTGCGAATGTATAGAAAAGAGAAAATATGTACCCATACAAGAACTCGATTCGCCAAGAGTGCTTTTATGTAAATTAATAGTCGGGCGTAAGTTGAGCTGCCCTGAGCGAAAAGGTGTTGGGGTCCGTAGACTCGCAACGGAGACCCGAGCTTAGTATACTTTTGAAACTGGTTTCGCCGCGTCGTCGTCTCGCGATTCTTTCGGTCAGTTCTGTGTTTGTTTTTGCGGAAGAGATACCGCAAACGAAGTAGGCACCGGTGCTTCGTTTCCTACGCCAAAGGTAATTCAAGATTAATTCTTAAAGGTACCCGGAATCTTTCCGTCCGAGAGGAATAGTTCTCAATCCGTGTCGTGCTTTACTGAGGTGTTTCCACATTTTTTTGCTCTCAAGTCGTATGCTTAGAAAGTACCGCGGACACCTCAAGACGTTCTCAAAAATGCGACCCTGTCGACCTCGAGAAACAGGTGCCGTAGAAAGTGCATCGTTCCGTTCGAGAAAGTTTCGTTGCACTTGAAAATCCGCTGACCCAATCACCCAATTTCGTCTCCAGTGCCGCGAGAATCGACCGTTCCCATGTACCCAGAGGTTATCGTTTTTGTGGGTTAGTGTGCATTTTATTTTCCGCGCCCGTTCTCTTCGGGTCTGCGTCCGGTTGCTCGTTCTCTTTTCTCATCTGCTGCACGGTGAAAGTATCGAGATCTGCTCGTCGAGAAGAATCGGTTCACGGCATTGAACGGTCTTATGTCATCTATCCTTGGAGCGTCTTCGCGCTTAGAATCAGCTAAGGAATGCGAGGATACGCCACGAATCCGTTTTCTCTCTCTTTCTATCGTTTTTGAACATCTTAGGCATTCTATAGCAATTCAACCCAAGGATAAGAAAAATAAGCATTCTACGAGAGATTTATCATTCAAGAAAATCAGATTTATCTTAGTATTGTTCCTGTTAATGATAGCTATTTCAGTATATGATCACTCGCTATTTAGTGCATCGTTTCATCTCCATTCATTTAGCTGTAGATATTGAACATTTCAAAATTTTCACCATTGCTTGTCTTGTATATTTGTACGAATCTATTTCAAGTCATTCAAAGTTGAGTTATACTTTAACAATAGTATGTAATAGTATTTGACTAATGAGTATCACTTTTTATTGAACGTAAAGTTATATTTATACTCGTGACTTAATATCTTTCATATACATATATAATATTATATTATTATTAATAATATGGGATTTCATCGCTCTCTTACCATTTTTTATAAGAATGTAGTGCTAGTCGTGCAAGTAACTTCTCTCATTCATTCACCATATTGACTCGTGACTCGTGAGTGGTCAATTTACGACAATGCCGTCATGCGCAGAATGAAATATTTTCGCCCTAAGCGAAAATTTTTAAAAATAATTGGCAACGCTCGGTAACGAGCTTTTCCCCTTCGACGGCGCCGGCACGATTTTATTGCTTTTGACGAGAATTTTTGACTTCTGAGAAGTGATAATTATTTTTTGCGCTCTCCTATTTGGCAAAATTCGGTTTATATGTTCTTCATTTATTTTGTAATATTATTGTAAGAGTCGTAATATGAACACTAAATAACCGAGCGTTTTCACCGTGACGTGGATTTTTGATATCTGAGAAGGGATAATTGTTTTTTGCGCTTTCCTCTTAAGCAAAATTTGGTTTATATATTCTTTATTTAATTTATAATATTATTATAGGAGTCGTAATATGAACGCTAGATAACCGAGCGTTTCCACTGTGACGGAGTCGGCACGATTTTATTGCTTTTGACGTGGATTCTAAACAGGGACGTCAATTATGGAGGGAGGGGGCTTTCCGTTTGAATTTGACTTGATTTAAAAAAACGCCCACTGACTGAACTGACGCCCCTGTTCGAACGCATGTCTTTTGGGTATTAGTCTTTGACTATGCAACTCATCTTAATGATTAAATGAATAAATAAATAATACATCACAATCAGTGGCGTAGCTAGGGTATGTGCCGCTCAGGGCGATCCTTAAAATTGCCCCCCCCCCATATATTTTTTGCATGGTCATAAAATCAGCATTTCCTAAAATATTAAATTGGTTATTATTAAGCTCTTGTTATTCGTGTATTTACATATGTTTAAGTGCATTCAGGGTTAAGAAGCACACTGGACGATCCCATCGCGAATATGCCGCCCCCAAGCAAGTGCCGCCCGCTCCCTCCGCCCCACCATAGCTACGCCACTGATTACAATCGGAATTTATCTATAATAGGCGAATTAGCAACGTAAAATTCTTTCATTCAACTCTCAGATATATTTTTAAGCTCTGCAATATTAATAGCTTCAAAACTTAAAAACATATTTATCGATAAACTCTTAAGTGAAAGTTGATAAATAGACATATTTTTGTTTGCTACTAAAAATATCTCATAAGTTTGTGACACATTACTGAATATGTCGTAGAATACAACTACATATGTATTTGTTTTGAATGTCCTCGTAATGTAAATCTTTTATAATTCTTATTAACAGGAAAATATCTTGCATACATATTTACTTTCCACATTCGAACCGGATTATGTGACTATACAGCATTAAATTGCTCATCAATGGAAATACTGATGATAATATCGGCCGTCAAGAATGTCAACAGATGGTACGAAAATTCTGATTTTACCCCAATTTTGTTGTTCAAACACATTAGCGATATTGTTACGTATCGCAACCTTAGCTCTAATCTCTACCATGTATGTTGAAATATCCATAGTGCTGACAATGTTAGTATTATTTATATCCTAATAATAGAATAATTAGGATAGCAACTTGTAAACATCCGTATCAATTGTGATAACTTTCCATTAGTTAATATTTAAAAGTAAAGTCAGTCTAATTTTGCATAAATATCTTAACTGTGGGGTAGCTCAGGGTCGTACCTCTGTCGGAGAGTATAGACCTAGATGATGACTTTGTGACAAATTCTGCAAATAAACTATCGGGTGTTTTATTCTGGAGACGGACCATAACAATATCCTTTTTCGTGATATTACAAAGTTTTCGCAACTGTCGCTTTTGAACGGTGATTCATTACTCGAACCCTAATTTGAATAAACACACTGGTAATATATTTTCCGTGTACTGTCTCGCAATAGCCGGTCATCGAGAAAGTTTTCTACGTCACTGAGTAGACGAAATTTTGCCCACACGAGAGTCGCTGGCACACTTTGAAGTGAGTCAGATCGGCAGAAGAGAGACCTTCGAGTTTTGCCCGCCAGCTTCAAAATCGAACAGATTTGTGGGTCAAATCGCCGAGAACACTAGTGGAGGTATTTCATTACAACCACTATTGACATTCACGAGGCGCACGCGGATTTGGATACCTATGCTTACGCGTGTGTTGCAAAATCTGCGACCTCAGGACTTTCCGACGAACATAACCGATTCGATCCGATCGACAAAGCCAGTCTGTATTGGTATTGTTCGGTGAACGTTATTATATTATTCTCTATTGTTAGTTGTATTCGAGAGCTTGTGAAGTTAGGTTCGTGCTAGTGATACGTAATATTTTTTTATATCCAATCTTTAATTATTCTATTATGCCTTATACATACATAGTTCATTACATCGATATTTTAAATACAAATATAAGATACTTGAATTTATTTGATTTAAACTGGATCACTTTTTTCATCTTAGCCAAAATACTATTAAAATTGACCTCAACGATATTATTATTAACTTTTAAATTAGAATGTGAAAGTATTTATGTATGAATACATTTGATAAAGTTGTACGTCGCTAAGCATTTCTTCAAAGTACCAAGTTTTGAAACATCTTTGAGAATCACGATCGCGTCCTTTTCTAATGCGCGTTAGAGGCAGTAAGGCCGAACTAGCCAACTGATGGCTATCGCCATCCAGCTCCTTAATACGCTGGCATTGAACATTGCTCTATTTAATGTCAGCTACGAGGAGCTGGTTCAGTCTGTAATATTTTATTTTAATATTTTAGGTTTTTTTCCCTTTCTTACTATGTATTATTTTTTTGTGTTTTGTAATAATGTTTTTTGTCCATCGTGACCTATTGGGGTAACCTGTTAAGTCACGACAGTTTGAATTTAATTTAAATAAAAAATAAATAGTCTGGAAGTAGATTAAATGGTCAGTAATTATATTAAACGCTCAGTACTTATAATAGGACGGTCGGGGAAATTTTAACAGTTGGTTTAATAAAACTATTGTACCTGTATACTATCAGATGCATTCATTCGATGATATAAAAAATACTTAGGGCGAAATAAATAAAATAATAATAATCGGCAATGATTTTAAAATCTAAAACTAATAATATTTTTTTAATTTTTATAATATTTTATTTGCTAAAAAACTTTATTAATCTCTTCACTGACCATAAGTCAAAAGCTACTGACCGTTTTATTGTAGAGATAGTGGCCATTTATCGTTAAAAACCTGTCCGTTTAATTGATGCATATATTTTATACATCGCTGCGTTAATTTTATAATAACAAACAGCATTTTCTGTAATGATTTTTGTTACCAACATTTCACTATTTCTAAATAAAATTAGTAAATACATTATTATAATTTAGAGCATTAATTAAAACTACAATCAGTGGCGATCCTTAAAATTGACCATACATTTTTTGCAGGGTCATAAAATCAGCATTTTTTAAAATAATAAATTGGTTATTATTAAGCTGTTGTTATTCGTGGATTTATATATGTTTTAGTGTATTCAGGGTTAAGAACCACACTAGACGATCCCATCGCGAATATGCCGCCCCCAAGCAAGTGCCGACCGGGGCGGCTCGCCCCCTCCGCCCCACCATAGCTACGCCATTGAAGTTCTAAACATGATACAGCTCAAATCAATGTCCAAAGTTAATTCTTAACTCTAAGTTATTCAAAATAAGGCCATTAAAATATTATATATACACATCTTTATTTTTAATATATATTGGATATAATTGGATATTTTTTTATAAATTAATTTTATTGTACACACGTGCATAGCTTAATGTAGGTAATTTCACAGGGACGTCATTTTAGGGTTTGGGGGTTTTGTAGGGCCATTTGCCCCCCCCCCCAATTTGGCTAGAAAAATGCTTGTCATTTATTTAAATACTATGAATCTCAATGAAATTGAAATATTAAAAAAGGTTAGAAAAAGCTCGAAGAAAATCTATCCCAAATTTTTTTTTTAAATATGTCATTTAAGTGAAATCATATCGGAATACTTTTTCACCGGTAGATATATATTTTTGACAGTGAAAATATAATATCTGGCAGGTGCTAGTAAATAGTAATATATATTTACATACTTGTCATTATTTATTTACATGCGATGTATAAATGTTACAGTGAATGTGTATTTTTCATTAAAGTTATATATTTCATTAGTGAAGTCCAAATACATTTTTACTAGTAAATATATATTTCTACTAGCAAAAATATAATTCAACTCTAAAATGTCTATGAAACTCAATTTAACGGTTGCGAAACGTCCATTTGCTGTTCAAACCCAAACCCAACTTACACGAATTAACCAAATTCAACTAATTATAGTTTTAGAACTTTCATTAAGTCTAAAACTAATTATAATTTTAGAACTTTCATTAGGTCAAGTCCAAAATATAAACTAAACGAGTTCATTTCTTATGGGAAAATAATTATAACTCCTACTTAATTCTGATATATGTATTTTTTATGTTCTTATATAAAAAAATCTAAATTAAATTAAAAAAAAATAATAGTATTTGTGCCAAAAACATATTTTTAATATAAAAATATCAATATTAATTAAATTATATTTATAATGATAAATAAATGTGTACAAGGTTATAGATAAAGATAATAATATTCCATAATAATTAAAAAAAAATATTCTAAGATAATTGCAATAACTAAACAGGGTTTTCTTAGTATTTTTGAAATTAGACTAAATAAAGCATTTATTTAACAGCTGTGTCTTATAAATCAGCAGATTTCTTTTTACATAAATTTTGAACATGATGTTAGCTTTCTAAGTTTTACTAATAATTCATAACCCTTTCACAAAAGCTATTTGACAACCGTTTTCAAATACTGATTAACTGCACCTATTGTAATATCTGAAGCATCGTTTCGTTTATCTGTCCATCTCTAAACGCGATTTATGAGGCGTAACTGCATACACTCGAACGTAAAGATTAAGTAATAAGAATTCGTAAGCCTTATTTATATTTGTTATCTAGCATTAAATTTGCTATAGCACCGTCGCAGATTTATCTCATAAACATTTCCTTCCTCACAGAAAACTATTTTGTAGCCATCTTATGCGAAATGTTCGTTTTTATTACTTTCGAGCATGCGCGAGATTTATTCATGACATTTTCATAATAACAATTTACCGATGCAAACATGTATTGCGTTAAATAACGTATGTAATAACATGTACATATATAATAGATTAACATTTTCCGTTAGGTTTATTGTTCTCTTATGTAAAAAATGTCATTTCCGCCATTTTATTCGAACGTCAAATCAAAACATCCATTGTGCGTGAGCGAATGTGAACGAAGATGATCATGCATAGTTTTTAAATTGATTATTGGATAAGTTAATATTAAGGTGTAAAGATTGCTACTAAATAAATATTTTTATTCCTAAAAAATGCATAAATATGTATTGATATACATATTATAGCATAAAAGATATATAACAAAGGTTTCAATCTTTTAGATCACCTGGTACACATTGCCCTACAAAAAATTGTTTTTAGCTAAATATTTATTTATATTTTTTATATATTAATTTAAGGACTTTTCGTCATATTAGTACCAAGTAGCGATGCATAGGGTATGTTTGACTAATCTCCTCGGGGATAAATCGCTAGTTATTCTTCTTTCGCGTGTGACATTGACCGTTGCGGGAAGGCCGTCTTTTTGTGCATCGAAGGACCAGTGAAAACACTTTACTTAATAATATATAGGCTCATCCTACCTTCGCACATATCATAAGCCAACAATATAAAATCAGGTGGGAGCTTCCCAAGCAGATTTTAGAGTATTTTGCTTTTAAGTTTGCTTCAAACGAAAAAAAACTTACTCGTAAATTTACGCATTCTCTAATAGAGTTCTCATAACAGACCACATATGTACTTAAATTCTTTGTCACAATTCATTCTACGCAACATTTACATTGCAACTGAGACCTCTCTGTATTTTTCTAGTTAAAATTTACAGTTTATCCTTTGGCCGTATGTTTGCAATTTTTATAATACGAATATTTTGTGGAAGTAGTGACACGCTTGATTTTCATAATGCCATATATTTAATTTATTACATTTAATTCAAGAAATGTAAGGCTAATTAATCATTAAAAACTTTATTTGATATATTTGTTATGTATGAACAAAAATATAAATAAACTTTTTTAACTATTAATCCATTTTTTTATAACATACGTTTCAATTACTCTAAATAACGAATGGATGTCTAATGTGCAAATAATTTAAAGACAACTTTTCTACAACAGAAGAAGAAATGTTCTCCTTTATACATTATTATTAATTTTTAATTAAAATTATACAGTCAATACCGGTAATAACGGTATTGACTGTTTTCACTCCCTTTAATACCGGTATTATTGTATGACACTCCACAAAAATAATAATATAGCGGGCTTTCGCAATAAAATAGAGAAACACTTTTGTACATAAGAAATAAATTATATAATAAAATTCTATTATATTTATATTATGTTTTGATTAAAATAATTAGCTCTAAATAAATTAATAAAATAAATAATAGCGAGTACATCTACATAAATCGTACTGATCAATTCAGGGCAGTTAAATATTTTATTAAGAATTTAAAAAAAGTTAAAACTCTTTTATTTTATAATAAATTTAGATTTAATTTGTGTATTAAAGAATTTATTTTGTATGCTTATAGTATTTTTTTGACAAGAAAGGAGAATTGCTTTATATAGTGCGCAATTTTTAAATTATATTTTTCAGGGTTCTTAGAGGTTTTTCTCTTATAAATTTAATCAATAGAATCAAAACTATAAAACGGAAAATAAATGTGTCTGACCGTCAAAAGAACTCCTCTGTAATTAAAAAATTGAGCTAAGCAGCGACGCGCTGCCGACCAATTACGTGCTACTGCAATACCTGAAGACAAGATACTAAACTAATTGTAAATAGCAAAGTATTGTAATAACAGGATAAATAAAATTAATTATAATGAACAAATAATGTACTTGAATATATCCTGGGTTATATTGTTTATATTAAGGTTTATTTGTAAAATATGTAAATCATCGAAACGATGTCTTATTATTTAAAATTAAAAACACATATTTAACGATTTCCTCAGTTTCTCGCGGGCGTGTGAGGTAATTACACTACACATACTGTTAATTAACGAGTTTATTTTTTTAATTTCAGGTTTGACGCACCGGAAAAGAAAGAGCACAGCCGAAGAGAAGATCTTCCTGTGTCGTTTCGCCGAGAACAATGCATGAATTAGAAACAGTGTTTTGTGATTGATTTCGTGTATTCTAGTTTTCAATAGTGTGAAATTGTGTTCGAGCTTCGCCATGGAGCCGTACAGATTAATTACTTTCGGAGCGCTCTTCGCCATAGTTTTGGCAGCAAATTTAGGTAAGAAACTTTACTCTTCGGTTGTTTTTCGACCTTTACTCGATCGTTCATTACACATATGACACAACGTCTGTCATAACATATTTTTTCCGCGGATGGACAATTTGCGTTTTTTCCAAGCCTATTGTTGAATTATCAGAGTCGAATTTCACGGTCGACTCTCTAAGTATAAACAGTTAGACGCGTTGACCGCAAAGTAAGACAAACGCCGGTGCCGAAAATGCTTTCTTCGCGGTGCAATGTTTAATTAGATTCGTAACGTTATTTAATTGGAATTGTTGCGGCTGCGATTATCCATGCAGTTATCCATTTTGCGAATCGATGAAAATAATGTGCGTCTGCGCGATTCAATTAGCGAAATGGAGCGTAATGATGAATGCAAAATATGAACACGTACGCATAATTAGATGCGTGAAAATTGAAATCGATTGGAAACATACGAGTTATTTTTAGTTGCGAAAAGGTTACATAAATCGCGCGTTAATTCTGCATAACATTTTGATATAATAATAGAAAATGCCAAGTTGACCGTGACGGATTGTGTTTTAATTTTCTTCCGTATAAATTACGTTATATTTTAATGTAATATTTCATAATTCGTTGCAAACATAGTACAGTATTGTATATTATATTATATTATATGCTTTGACGGAGAATCTAGTTCAATCGACATACATATAATATTTTCTAAAGAATTGTATTCTATTATGTTTTGAATTATTAGAGTAATTTTATGTTTATTACACTTAAAATAAAGGAAAATATTAAGCAGTTAGAATTAAAAGTAAAATATATTTTACAGTCAAATAATCACATATGTGCAGAATTTTCGTGTACGCAATTTTTGTTTGCGCAATAATCCGTTAACTAATTTTTATATATTCAAGCTGAAAATGAAAATGAATTTTCTATGGCAGCGTTACGAGTTTTATACGGACAGAAAAAATACATTCATACTCTTCTTCGATATTAAAACTGATCTAGATCAGAATTTGCCAATTTTTCGGACATGATTTTTCATAAAAATAACATTGTTTTTTCCGTGAGGAATACTTAGTGCTCGCCCACTTATGATGACATGGGGATGTAATCTTGTAATGTAGACTTATACGATCGATGCAATAGTTTTTTGGAACAATTTGCAACTTGAGATCTGGCAACTACACTTGATAGATGAATCGCTTTTACTAAATATAGCTCAGAGATTTTGATTAATGCCAATCTAGTGAGGATAAAATTTAAAATTAATAGAAAGTTGAATCAGAATATAATAAGTATTTTCAAATCACCTATGTATTTGTTTACGGTATTTTTTTATCATAATTTGACAGGTTTTCCCAATGTTTCATGATGGCCATTATACAAAAAATAAGTATACAATTAAACACTATTAAATATTTAAAAAAAACAATTATGGTGTACACCTAAAATAGACAAACACTATCCCATATATATATTTTTCCAGCTCCTCATGGCCATCGCCAAAAACATCCTTATGTTTTGCAATCTTGTTGAGAAGCTGAATGGCTCGAGCGTTCTTAAGTGCTGACGGCATGGCCATAAGGGGTAGGAATAAGGGACGCGATCGTGACTCTATAAATGTGCTTATCGACAATCCACATCAAAAGCAATAAAATCGTGCCGTCGCTATGGAAGTGAATATGATCGATAATCTAGCATTCATATTATGACTTTTAAAATAATAATAAAAATTAAATAAGGGATGTATAAACTAAATTTTGACTAATAGAAGAGCGCAAAAAACAATTATCATTCTCAAAAGCAATAAAATCGTGCCGTCGCCGTCGCAGTGCCGACACGATTTTATTGCTTTTGGCTTCTGAGAAGTGATAATTGTTCTTGCGCCCTTCTATTGATCAAAATTCGGTTTGAATACAGTTTAACGAATACTTTCATATTAAAAGTCTAAGGATAGCTATAATATTTTTAAAATGTTCTAAAATTGTAATTAGATATTTGTAACCCAATACAGAAACACATTTTATAACAGCTAGAATACTCAACTCTGATAAATAATATAGTTAATAAAAAACATATATATTTCTGCATAAAATTACTATAGATTGGACCAGGTGTAGGCATAAGAAAGATCGTTGATCTCCTCTTAATTCCCCGATCATATATAAGTTTGGAAGTACCACTTTTGCTCAATGTATTTGGACTATCACATCGCTTCCGATCTAAAATACGTCTAAAACAGCAATCAAGTAAATCGACAAAAACGATACTTTAGAATTGCAGAAAAAACTGCTGATCCACTTCGATCGTCAGATCTGGATCATTCAAGCAGTCATCTTGAATCTCCAAGAGTTAAACTCGATTGGTATAAATAAAAAAAACTATGATGAATCAAACCGAAAATATTGAAAACTACTCGCAAAATATGATTTACCAAAATCAACTAGAAATAATGGCAAAGAAATTAAAAAATATTATTTTAATGAATTCACGCAACTTTAATCAAATAAAATTAAGTCAATAAGCGTATACGTATTAAGTTGTAAATAAATTAGCAATTTTATACTGAATTATTATAGTCTAAACTAGAAGGAACAGCACATACATATTGATAACCACTGTTTTCTTAAAGATCGTGCCAAACAACTTTATTGTTTGCTAGGACCATTATGAACATCTGCTTACAATCAAAGTTGCCTAATAAATTACAATTATATCAAAACATTTAACATTTCAGAAGGATGCTTGGATAGTTATAAATACTGATAAGGTAATTTTATCGCATCAATCGAGTTTAGAAATAAGGTGAAAGGATCAAAAGTAGGACAATCGATACCCGCACTTCTTAGGAGCGCCATCAAGCCATATCCATATTCCGAATGGCCATAAGAAATAATCGAGCGCGTGAATATGTTGAGGTAAACACACATAGTTAAGGTGAACGGCAACGACCCACTTTGTAGTGTTATAGCCAAACACATATCACACTGATGTAATACGTATCTAACTGAATCGGATCGGTTTTTGCTCTCTTAATTAGTTTCTTTCGACTCTTTCTTAAGGAGGTCGTTAACACTTCTAGTCACGACGCCGATTATGAAACACACCAAGCATACGAAATGAGAAAAATTGTCTTTGTACCTAGCACGTACGCCCATGGAACGTTCTTCCCTCTCGTGTCTGAAGATATAACTACCAATAGGACTGGCCAGAGCCCAGAGATAACGAACCTATACATGCGTTGGAATGATGAGTTTAGTGCGAGTGATAATTTGCAACTGTGATTTATATTTTCTTTAGAAATTTGTTCTAGATTTCAATATATTATCGGATCAATTTAACACAATAAACAGAGAAACGAAATATCTGTGTGCAAAAAATATTTATCAATTTGTTGTATTTGGGTATAGAGCATTAACGGTACATTCGTATACGCGATATCATTACAGCTTCACGTGTTTTACTTAATTTGCGATGTATAAAATGGCTGAATAATATTAAACAAATTGCATATAAAATATTTATTGAGGCACGATATCAGATTTTAAAATATGTGTCGAAGGACCAGCGAAACAAACGAATAGCTTAGAGATCCGACATGGATAATCGGAGGAGCATTTTTAGCATTATTAATGTATCAGAAACATATCTAGATGATCAATTTAATTTTTTTGCCTCTTTAGAGTGGATAAAGGCAAGGGAATGGATCAATTCCCAGTGTGTTTCCAACGTAACTAAGAATATTTTTTTACGTAAAATATTAAGCCCGATAAGCAGTATTTATATTATTGGTTCTAACAAAAATTATGCGATTGTTCTTCAAAGCAGTAATGCGAACTCGTAGAAGCAGAGAATTATTTAATTTAATATAAAATATATACAATATTTATTCTAATATTGAATTGCACATGGATTTTAATTATTTTGAAATGCAATGTTGTTAATTAGTCTTTGTTTTTTGACATCTCATTATATATATTATTTAAGTTTTGACATTAATTTAAATGATTCTCACCCAGTGGGATGGATATTTTCGGTGGAAAAACACAAAAAACGACTCATTGTTTGATTTTCTCACATTGTGCGAGCCATAAAGTGGAGATTAATTCAAACGTTATTGTTATCGACGCACTTTAGACAATTTCCTTGGGAACAGGTGCTAGAGGTATTGTTAACCAACGGAGGATAACGAAACTCGGCCGATTAACATTTCCTGCGTCGGAAAGAAACAGACATTTGTGGCATACTAACCACTTACTTTTAGAACCATTTTTATGTGCTAAAAGAATATTTTATACCTATGTATTTGGCATTGATAACGTAGATACTTTATCACTGAATATAAAGCTTCTAGAAACCTTTCTTCTCATTGTCGTTTACCTTCGATATTCCATCGCTTTGTGTAATATATATTCTTATGGTAATATCAAAAAAATCTGGATAAATTAAAATTTTCACAGGAGATTTAATGTCATAATTCATAAGTACAGAATAATATTTGTTATTGACTATCATGGAAAATCTAATAATAACGAAAGTAAAATCTCGATAAAATGCATCTTAAATAGTATGAATAGAGATTCAGATAGTGCTGTAAAATATGTTGATTATAGTTTTACTATTTCTTCTTTAACAAAGAAAGAACCTTCATCCTCAAGTTTATTTATTCTTGCCACAAGCTTGAACTATAATTTCGAATCTGTAGAGCTATACCGAATATATATATATATATATATATATAATATATAAAGAGTATAAAATTAAAAATATGTTGAGAACCATTGGTGTTGTGTGAATTATAATAGTGAACAATTATCTAAATACTATTTACAAGGATAGAGCGAAACATTCGTTCATTTGTCATTGCATTATTGGGTGTTTTTTTTTAGGTAGTGGTCCCAACATCAGTATATTCTAAATAAATGATATATAAATAATAGTAGTTGCTTAGTAAATTTATAAGTAATAATAACATTTTCAATAGGAGGTTTTTGACAACTTTTCTTTTACCCGAACACAAATAGCATACTTGACCCTTTGACCGCGGATGACACATATAGAAGTCATCAAGAAAATCGTTAGTATGCATTGAGCACCTAAATGTGTCATAATTTAAGGTTGAAAAACAATTTTATTTATTAAAATAATATTTAAATAACTTATGGCAAAAACAGATTCTCCTCCACATAATCGCAAATTTCTAAATAGCGCGCAAAAATATTAACCGCGGTGAATGGGTTAAAAAAAAATTATACATTCACATAATTAAGGAAATAGTTTATAGTAGACATTTAAATTTAATTGTATGTAGCTGTAAATAATATTATGTTAAATAAATAAATTGTTAATTTGATGATGACTAATTTTTATGATTAAATAATTTGGACCGTAGTAGATTGAATGAGAAAAAGTTTTTGTCCGGTAAAGGTTAAGCGTGGATTGCAGACATAAGCTAGTATTATTTTCGCTGTTGATTTTGGCTACTCCTGATGTATACAATATTTGCGTATCATCAATTTGATGTAGTACTAAAGCGTTGACACTTTCGTTTCATCACTTCGTTTCCTTTAAAATTTCTCAATTTCCATTCAAAAATCGTTACCCAATAACGTCACAATCGTTTCGTTTGTTACAGAGCCTATTCTTCCTACGCCTTCGCCTCCAGAACTCAGCGCAGACAATAGCGTGGATCATACAATACACAATTCGACGAGCGCATCCGATATTGCAACCACCACCATTCGACCTCCGAGAAACGATACTAAAGACGATTTCAAGAAAGCCAGAGCGATGAACGTCTCGTCTTCGGTGGATCACGCGCTGGCCAATTCCATCACGAAGCAGAGAGACAGCATAGATTTGAGCGATGTCAGCATGGATAATGAAGATGCCGATTTGGAGTTTTCGGGACACAGCACCGACTCGGACAACGACAGGATTGTCTTTGGAGATTCTAGAGTGGTGAACAAGCCTCATATTGTAGCGGAAGAAAAGTCTTTCGTACCTATAATATCGAAGGAGATTCAGTGCGTAGATGCTGGAAAAACTTACAAGGTATGTACTTATATATTGAGCATATTAAGCAACATTTGAATATGAAACGAAAAGTGAAAACCCTATTTGAGATTTAGAGGTCTTTGTTGTGGAGTTTGAAAGGTATTTTATTATTCCAGGTGGGCGAGTCCATAGAGAGAGGATGTGAGGAAAAATGCAAATGCGAGGTCGGAGGTCGGGTAGCGTGCGAGCCTAGGTGCCAAGGTCCCTTCTTCAGAAGAGGGAAGAAGGTCGACGATCCCCTGTGCTCGGAGAAAGAAACGGAGGATCCTTGCTGTGGCATATTGGTATGCGCGGCCGACGCGAGTAAGTTCGCAATAATATTACATCCGAGGACACGTTCCGGCGGTGAGATCACTCTTTGTCTATTATTTCTAGGAAGCATCGAATGCTCGTTCGGAAACAAAACGCACAAGACCGGAGAGACTTTTCACGATGGCTGCAAACAAACTTGCACATGCGAGGAAGGGGGAAGCGTGGCGTGCAAATCTAGGTGAGCTTTACGTTTCGTCGATTCAGCGCCATAATGTTCCAACTGTAAAATAATAAGGGTACCAAAAAAAGAATGTCGTTTTTTTAATAAAATATTTGAATGCATACAAAAAAATATTTTTCAACTACTATTCTAAAATATAATTTCCATTTTGTGAAATAATTTTTCGTCATCTTTCTGGCAACATTTTAATTCCTCTTTCTTTTTAAGTCAAAATAGTCACGTTCGCCATACAAATAGTGTTGCATCGATCTAAACAGGTATTAATCAGACGGAGTTAGGTATGGAGAATATGGGGGGGTGCCAAAACGTCTTTCATCCGAGTTCATTTATTTTTTTAATGATTTTCGCAGTATGCTGGCGTGCCTTATCGTGGTGCAAAAAATTGTCTTCGATGCACAAATAAGCGACGTTTTTTTAATTTAATTTTTAATTCACACTACAATTGTGTATTTATCGTTTGCCCAGGTTTGAGAGCTTCAAAGTGAATAATGCCCTTGCAGTCCCACCAAAGCGGTGGGTTTCGCTACCTGACCTTTCGGAAGCTATTGCTTTTTGAGTCCTTGAATCTCCAGTTATCCAATTTTTTAAAAAGAGCGTTTCTGATTGGCAGTTGTTACTGTTTCTTTCTTCAAAAAATTATATAACATCAAATTTTGAATAAATTCTTCGCTTGGTCCATTGTAAATAAGGTTGCTAAATTTCAGTTTTATGAATTACAATTCACTATTGGTATGTATAGTCTTCTGAATAACACAAAACCGTTAAAAACAGCAAATAAAAAAATATACATTATTTTATCGTACCCCTATTATTTTAGTAGATTTTTAAATATTATATTGTACTTAATGGCGATAGAACAAACGGTATTTTTTGAACGCGGGGGGGGGGCACGTAGGGGCATTTCTCTCTCTCATTGATTTTTTCCATTTAATGTAATACTATGAATTTTAATGAAAGTAAAATATTAAAAAAACGATCACTAACTTTTGCCCCCCCCCCCTCCTACCTGAAAAACATTTCTGATTCTAAAACTGAAATTCTCAGGTTATTCCTCAATTTAAAAAAAAAACAGTCTAGAATCAATCCCGAAAATATTTTAAAAAATAAATAATTTCAGTGAAATCATATCGAAATACATTTTTACCGGTGGATATATATTTTTACTAATGAAAATATAATTTATTTAGCAGGTGCTATTAAAATTATATAATTTCAACTTTTCTATACGTAGTAATATATACATTAACATACGATGTATACATTTTTCGGCAAAGCTATATTTTATTTTAGTAGATATATATTTGCACTAGCGAAAATATAACTAAAATAATACATATATTTATTATTTTTTTGTTAAAAATCATCGCCTACTAACGAGCTTCAAATCTTTATTTTCAACATTAGTTTGTGAAATGTAGAAGTGGTCCAATTATTTTGTCACAATCCTGTATATACTAGCAAAAATCTAATTTCATTGATAGGCACTAGTCACTAGTATAAATCAATGAAATTAGATTTTCGAAATTACACTAGTGAGTGTAATTAAACGCTTTTCTAAAATGTCTATGAAACATAATTTGACAGTTGCGAAACGTAAATATGCTGTAGAAGGCCAAACATAACCTACACGAATTAACCAAACCCATCTTGATCTAATGAAAGTTCTTAAATTAATTACAATTTTAGAACTTTCATTAGTTCAAATCCAAAATTAAAACTCAGACGACAGACAGACATCGCATCTCGTATATTGCTCCATAGTTAGTCTGCACTTCAATGATTTTATTTGAAAATGCTGGTTATGCAAAAAATAATAGTACCTCCATTTAACACATTATGGTCCATTCACGCGTTTTCGCGTGATAATGAAACTTGCAGTTAATCTTTTTATTTATTTATGAGAGTTGAACATATTACAACTTATTGTAGCTTGTAAAAATATTGCGCGAACGTAATTTAAACGTTTATCAAGGGACTGTAATATATTTATAACTATTTTTGTAGCTTGAAAAAATAGCACCTTTTGCACATAAAAATATACATTTAAAATTTCGCAAAAATAGCGGACCGTAATGTGTTTTATTATAAATATTAGAGAAAAAATTGAAAAAAAAACATTTCAAGTGGTTTTATAATGGCCTACAAAAAAACAACAACAAACGGGAAATATTTATCTTTCACAAGCAAGAAAAAATCTATCAGATTCTTGCGGTCAATGCCGGAAGGAGTTTTTTAATTTGCTTCTAAAAGCAAATTAAAAAACTTCTTTTGGCACGAACTGAACCTGTCTGTGGTTACTAGCAAAATAGCGTTCTTTCATAATAATTCGTAAGACATGATAAAACATCCGAAAATTTCTATTGTAGACGCGTACTATAATAGTAAGACTGTAGACTGTAAGTCCAACAATCTGTTTTAGCTATTTGTATTTTTCTAATTTAAAATTGGATTATAAAAAAATAAATTAGTTTGATTCTTCTGCGAAAAAAATATAGTCACTTTGATGAGCCCAGATCTCTACCTATACGCTTATGACACATTATGATATATGACGTGATATGTTACGATTTTCAAATCTAGGTGTGTAAATTAATCTAAACCACAATAATTTAATGATTCAAAAATGCTTATTTAAATATTAGATAGAAAGTGTATCGAATTTGTTTAGCTCATAAGTTTTAAGTAACTTAATGCTAAGCAAATCTGACGAGAAATTAACATATTAGTGTTTTTTTAATTTGTGTTTATTTACATATTAGAAAAAAACTTGTTCAAACATGGTATTCTATTAAAATTTTATCAATTTTTACATGGTGTAGCAAATTTTACGTTACACATATTGCTAAGTTAAAAAAATAGGTTGCTCACATTTGTGTTAGAACTATACTTTTTCAGAATTCATGTGTACATATATATAATATAATTATATAAATAAATCATTTAAACTATTTATTAAATATATAAAAATAAAAATTAATAAACTTAATATTATATATTCTGCAATTTATATTACTATAAATTATTTTTTATATTTTTTTTTATAAAAATATTAAAAAAATCACTGGCTACGTTTTATTTATCAGGAACTACTGGACACTTGTGTCGAATCTCAGAATCTTTGGATTATTTCGATGTTAGAACTTTAGACTGTGCCCCAGATTTAAATTCAATGTGTCCATATTTACTTTAAAATACTATTACATGACAAGACTTTGTTTCCCCATAACGGTTAAGATCTTCGACTGATTAGTCAGTGCATTTCACATATCGCCTGTCCAGAGGCATACCTGGGTATTTTCCGTTACATATTTTCGTGTGGAAGAACTTCAGGTGAGCAGTTTTCTGTTGTTTGAGCTGATTTGAGCCCTTCTGCAGATATTTTGACGCAACTATAGGATCCTCGCATGATCCAAGTAGAGCTTTATACTCGTTTTAGTAATATGATATTAATACATACGTTTAAGTATGCCACTGAGTGACTCAAGCCTGATGTCATGTTTATCCATATTAAATTGTACATTTTCCACAGATGCCCAATTTTGGAACAACGAGACGATTGCGTAAACATCAAAGACACTAATGATCCGTGTTGCATGCTACAACTATGCGACGTATCGCAAGACATTGATGATTTTAAAACCAGAGATGGAAAGATGCATAGCAATGAGCCGAAAGCTACAAAAGATAAGGTAAGTCTTAAGATTGATTTAGTGTAAATTCAATTTAGTATTCTACTATTTCCTTCTTTGAAATCTTTCGCCTTATTCACTGAGGATGGTCATTTGAATATCAAGGTATACAAGTATTCTTGAGAAGCAAAATAACATAGACAAAAGATTTATTGATAGGGAAAGAAATAGATAGAGGATAAGGATTTTTTATTTAGAGACATTTATTTTTACTATAATTTCTTGGTGGTGTTTCTTACTATGCGTGCTACCTTAACTTACGTAGAAATAGATGAAACATATACGATAAGAGTTAACCCCCCCCCCCGTAAAAAATAATACCAGTTCAGAACCAATAACAATAGTAGAAACCATAACTCAAAAACAGTTATCAATTTTCAGAAGTCAAAAAACTACGTCAAAAGCAATAAAACCGTGCCGTCGCAGTGGAAACATTCGGTTATATATAGCGTTCATATTAAAACTTTTTATATAAATATTACTAATAAAGAATATCTAAACCGAATTTTGACCAATAGGAGTGCGCAAAAAACAATTATCCCTTCTCAAAAGTCAAAAATCTAGGTCAAAAGCAATAAAATCGTGCTGTCGCCGTGGTAGTGGGTACGCTCAGCGTACCCACTACCACGAGCGTTCCTACTGCGACGGTTATTTATTGCTTTTTACGTGAATTTCTGACTTCTGAGAAGGGATAATTGTTTTTTACGATCTCTTATTGCTCAAAATTCGGTTTAAATCTGCTTCATTCAATTCTCAGTTTTTGTAATTCGTAATATTGTTATAAAAAGACTGCGACGTTTACTGTTTCCACTGTGACGGCACGATTTTATTTCTTTTGACATAGATTCCAAACGCCCTTGAATTTGGACAGAAAAATGCATGTCATTTAAGAAAATACTTTTAATATTAATAAAATGGAAGTATTAAAAAAATAACCACTAACTGGCTAACTTTAGCCCCCCCCCCCCAGATAAATTTGAAATGATCTCTAGTAAACCTGACAAGTTATGATGGTTAGATTTGTAATAAATAATTAAATATTATGCAATTAATTGTTGCAAATAATGTCTCTTTCTTAGGGAATCGAATCAAGAACCCTCTCAAGTTCAATAATTGCGAACATTTATTTACTATACAATAATTCCATGCCTCTATTTTACTTTACTTACTTTTATATTTTATTTCAGATGAATATGGAAGATAATAAGATATCAGATACTAGAAACGACACGAAAATAGAAGATATGAAACCTATCATCAAAGAGCCAATATCATCTGTATCTGGACTCCCTGACGGAAAGATACAAGTGACATTGAAAGCTGAAAACGTTTCTCAGAATCAGATTCACTTGGAATTGAGCAAAGACGGAGGTTTTTCTTGGTCCAAAGTAAAGTTAGTCAATGGTCTTATAGAGAACTTACAAGAAGGCATGGACTATATGATTAGATCGAACAAAACCAATAGTGCGTTCAAAGTCAAGCTTCCCAAGTCGATAACGGATAACGATATTTCAAGTAAAGTTGAGAAGAAAGGATGTATGCATAAAGGAAAGCATAGATCGATCGGTAAGATTTTAAGTTTATGATTTATGTTGTTAAGCTTTTCCTAAATTAAAATGTATATTACTATTGGGTGAATAATTTTTAGAAAAACTTTGACTAGTCCTACATAAAAATATATATGCAATATAAAGTTTAGAATACACGGAGAATTTTTTGGAACATTTTTAGTGTTATGAATCATGAATGTTTAAGGACTCTTAATATGACAATGATTTATACTTTCAGATGAAGAGTTCCATATGGGCTGTGATGAATTGTGCGTATGCAATGCTGATGGAGAAGTAGAGTGCTTTCCGATACAATGTCCTTCATCTGTAGGATTGGACGTTTTGGATCCCATATGCGTGAAATGGGCTCCGGATCCTCCAGATTTTGTTCCGAGCTATCCGATGTGTTGTCCTCCGACTATGAAGTGCGTCAGTAATGGATCTTGTTCTTATAAAGAACATATGTGAGTATAATTTTAAAATGTGAATATAGTAAAAGTCGATATTTAATCTTTGATGAATAAATTTGGGAAACTTGGGAAAAAGAATATAAATGCTTTTATTATTATTTTTATTTTTTTTAACCCAAAAGACTAACTGTATTATATGTAGTCAATAATATGCTTATCTGTAATCTTATATTGGTTTGACACAGTTGATAGACAACTATTTCTTCTCAGTTAGTGCGCTAGCAAATGATTTTTTTAAATTAATAAATTACAATGTATTGAATTATCTGTCATTGAAAAGGCATTCCAGATACCTTTTTGCTGTGTTAATGTAACACAATTATTATTAAAAATCACTTTCTTATGATTTGATTTCAGGATTCCGAATTGGTCTGAAGTTCCACTATCTCTATCGGGGTGTGATAAGCGATGCTTTTGCGAAAGTGGGATGTTGGAATGTCAAAGCGTTTGCGCTCCTTTACCGGCTCTACCTCCAGCTTCGTTACATTGCACTCCACCGTCGAAACCGGCTCCGATTCTTCCTCCGGGAGACACGTGTTGCAAAGAATGGGCCTGTACACCTTCCGGTATATTATTCAAAGCCAAATCAAAACTAATTATTTTATTTCACCGTATTAACCTAGTCTTAAATTAGCATATATTCAATTTTTATGATCACGACAGCTATATAAATGAGTGGTACATAAGATTTTTGTGTTGTTTTGCATCAAAAATGTTAACAATAATATTCCATATTATATTGGGTCTTAAAGCAAAGGAAGCAATCTCTAAATTTAATTTGAAATACATACATAGATCAGCGTTTTAATCTTGACAATACCATTGATTAGTGTCTTATAATAAATTTGATTTAAACATAAAACTGAAATATGTTCTACAAGTCTTGTCTTAATAAAAGTCTACATTTTGTCTCATTTTGCCTTTCATTTTGGGTAAAATATGATTTTTTTTAAAAAATTTTTTTACGCAGTCAAAAAGTTTTGTTTTTTGACCAATTAAATTATTAGCTTTTGAGAAAAAAAATACAAATAAACCTTGAGAAACAGTATTATTAAATTAAATCAAATATTTAATTAGAGTCAAAATCAAATTATGATAATTGGAAAATAAACCTAGGACTCATTTTTTAGGCAAGTACAAAACACAGCTGATTTATATTATGTTTATTCTGTTTATTAGATATTATAATAAGTCTTGCTTTCTTTGCTTTTATACCCGTCACATATGAAACAGAGAGACACGTGAGCTAAAACACCTAAGTTTGTGCATTACTAATTTTCAGGCAATGGCAAAAATTTAACAGACAGTGACAAAGACGTACGTAAAAATCATAAAAATAACATTGCACCGCCTTCCATTTTCGTTACGCTTCCTCCAGACTTGCATAAAGCGTTAAAAGAGACCCTTAGCACCCCAACTCCGGAAAAGAAATACAAATTAGGCCCAACCAACGAAACCACACCCAACAAAAAGGATCCTAACATTCCGCAATCGACTAAATCGGACAAGAAGCACTACGAATATCCCGGACCGTTCGCCGATCCCAATCATCAGCCGCAACCCCAATCCAACGGATTAGGACCGTTCCCCTTCATCAAGAAGTACAAAGACAAACCGACCTATCAGCAAGAACCAAACGGACAGAAAGACGACCAGAACGAAGTGTCGAACAAATTCCATCAGCAACACAAACCGGAAGATCACGACGAATATCCGATAAATGATCCGTATCTATCCGGTAATCCGTTACACGTGCCGTTCAACCAGAATCATAACAATCCAGGACCTGGTTATTTCAATCCCGGAGCGTCGAAGAATCAACAAGACTATCTGAACATATTGCAACAACACAATAACGGAAATCAACCATCGAACGCTATTTATAACAACGCTATACCTAGCGGAAACCAAATACCTCAAAGTCCCGAAACGATACACGTTTATACGGATGGCAGTCCGGTGAATATTGAGCATATTTTGCAACACATCCAACAGACCGATCCGAACGTTGGGTCGTACGTGCCGTTCTTGACTCGGCCTCATCAATCGGTAGACAATGAGAATAGTACTTCGATCTATGCGCGACCAGGTCAGTTCATAGAGTATGGGAAGCTTAACTGCTGATTTCATTTCTTTTAACGCTCTTCGCTTTTCAACCTAGTACTTTTAGAGCGTTTTTCAATCAGCTTCTGACTAATCTAACTATGTAGCAGAGTGAAAAAGAAACGCTTGTGAAGCCAGGGTCTTAAACTATTTTAATAGAACGGTGGTGGTGTTATAATATCAATCTCATGTAAATATGATCGGAAAATATATGTTAATATTGTTGACATTTTTATACTTTTGTAAATATACAATCCACTCACAACGACGGTGATTAATATGTTAAATGTACATTTTGAGGTTATTTATGGAATCTATTATTATTAGGATCATTGGCGGCTCGTGATTATTTGTCGCATAATTATTATGTATTAATCTATATTTACTAAGTAAAGAAGTAAACAATTAGCGTGACATTTAAAAGGAAAATATCATGCAGCACCTTCTTACGAGCCACAACTGATTATAGTATCTATTTCTTGAATTGTAGGTTAGTGTTTTCACTTAATTATTTAATATTGTGTTAGTAGTTGCATAATTGATCTTTTTAGAAATATGCCTTTTAATTATTTATGTATTTATTAATAACATAATTTGTACAGGTTCAATAGAAGTACTGGTAAATAAAATAAATAGTAACACTATTATGAATCATCAAATCAAATTCAAATAGTTGTAATAACACATCACTTAATAACTTGATATTAAAATTATCATAAAATAGGTTTAGACTATCCATTATCATGAAATATATGAAATCTCATTAAAAATTAAAAAAATGTAAGATATTTTAATGCGATTAGTATATGCTAAATGCAACGCCTGTCTGTACTTATTTTTTCGTTTATTTCCCCCTAATAGGTGATTTGGCTTAAAACTTTCATTAGGTCAAGTTAGGTTTGGTCAATTCATGTAGGTTAGGTTTGGGTTTGAACATCAAATGGACGTTTCGCAACTGTCAAATTGAGTTTCATAGAGCAGCACTAGCATCTATCAGTTAAATTATATTTTCTCTAGTAAAAATATGTATATGTATATACGGGTGAAAATGTATTTGGACTTTAATAGTGAAAATATACCTTTATTGAAAAATACACTGTAACATTTATATTTTGAATGTAAATAAATAATGATTAGGTATATATAATTACATAGGGAAAAGTTGAAATCAAATAATTTTATCAGCATCTGCCAGATAAATTATATTTTTACTAGTAAAAATACATATCTACCGGTGAAAGTATGATTCGATATGATTTCACTGAAATGACATATTTAAAAAAATATTTTTGGGGTAGATTCGACACTGTTTTTTTTTAGATTTTCCTTTTGGTTTAGAATCAGGGACGTTATTTTTAGCCTTTTCCGTTGGGAAGGAAGCAAAAATTGGTAAGTCAGTGGTCGTTTATTTAAAAAAAAAAGTTTTTTTCTGGTTAAATTCAAAGGTGGGGGACAAATAACTCTACGTACCCCCCTTAAATGACGTCCTTGAATGTAGGTTCACTTAAATGAATTTAAATGTTATCCTCAATCAACTAGCAGCTGATGACTAATTTTGAAAGCCATAGAAAAATAATTTGACAGTTAATAGTTGGCAATATTAGGACTATCAAATGTTCTTGCCTTGGCCGTAGTTGTACCAGTGCTTCTTATATTTTATTTCCCCAATTAATATGTAAATATTATATTAAAAATATTGTTCATATTTTTACTTTAATTTAATTATCAGTATTTTAAAAACCAATTCATATACCGGTTCTTAACTGTCCGTAATTAAAAAGCAGTAACGCTATTCTAGTTCTTATGCACGCACGGTCTCCGCTATCAGTGACAAAGATGAAGCATCTGATATGAATTTTAGACTAACAGTATTTCCTATTCAAATGTCTATTTTAACTTAATTTAAAGAACAAATTCTGCAAATTTTAAGAAGTGATTTATATTTCAACATTAGACGTATTAACTATTGTATTATTTTTGTAGATGTGTCTTAAAAATTGCTACTGATCTCAATTGTAACAATTGTTAACACATGCTTTGAATATATCAATGTAAATATATATTAATAATATTTACTGTAATTGAACGACAATTATATGTTTTCAGCGGAATCACATAAAAGTTATAACTCAATTTGAAAAGCCAACTTATAGCCATAACTACTGATAAGACAACTACTTAAGATCGGTATACAACAATTAAGTGTAGCCATTATGAACACAGAATATGAAAAATATTATAAAATTAATCTAATAACATACAATTCAAGAGTAGAAACTATGTACATATTTATATAAAACTGATGAGTATAATGAGAAATATATATGTATATATAAATATTAATCTGTAAAATGGTAATAATGTCATTCGTTACTTGGCTTTTTATATTAGTATATACCTATATAACTTCAACTATATGAAGTTTTGTATTTTTTTTAAAAATTATGAGGCATAAAAGCAAAAAATTTCATGAAAAGTAGTATTTTTATGCTCTTTTAAATCATAATAATTATAAGTAGATAAAAAGTATTTTATTAAATTACAATTGTTTTAAAACAATAAAAATAGAGACTATACTTTTTATCTAACTAATTTTCTACTATTTATATTTACAATTCTTTTTGTAAAAGGCATAATATTTGCTGTTTTACTTCTCAAATTATATAAATCTATGTTACACGTAATACTGGACAATCTCACTCGAGAAAATTATATATTTATGTATAATATAGACTTATAAAGTTACAATAGTAGAAATACTAGTCTTCGGTGGCACTGTACAGCTTAAACATGCAAATTATTTGTTATCAAATGGTTTGGACAACTCGGCACCAAATTATATAATCATTATTCATTTTAGGAATCGGAGCGTTTCCTTCTTCGCCAGTTTCGCCACCGTTTGGCGGCAATGGTAACGTTGTAGAATTGCAAGTGGTAGAAATAGAACCAGTCTCGCCCACGATCGTCCGACTAGTCTTAAGTCTCCCCCCAGTCATGGTCGGCTTGCAAGGACGGGTGAAACTGAGATACACCAGCACAAAGTATGTTAAACGCGTAATATGCTATTTATATTTAATTAATTTATAACTGTTCATTTTCAGCAATCCTGATACAAACACATGGCAAGTGCAAGAATTTGCTCCGAGAAACGATCTGTTGGCTTCGCAACAATTGGAGTTCCAATTACCGTCTCTTCAACCCGATACTTTATATCATATTCAAGCTTCGGTTGTATTACGTCAGTTGTCGTACGAAACTAAGAGTCAAGTGTATAGTGTTAGAACATTACCGTTGCAATATCAGGTACTGTATATTTTAATTAAATTTATATTCGTTACGAATATAAAAATCATTATTAATTATTAACATTCTAGGAGAAAACTACTCTTCCACCTATGATCCCAATTGAACCTAATTTATCTGTGGGTCAAGTAAACGCTACATCTGTACAGATAACTTGGCGTCCGTTTACGGCAGATGAATTGATGTATATCGACGGAATTCAACTAAGGTATTAAAATAAAATAAATTTCTAGTTGATTCATAACTATATGATACTGTACACAAAGTTGTTGCCACGAAGATATGATAACTAAATTTAAATATAAAATTACATGCTGATTTAATCTGATTCTTAAGTATTTTCTAAATTTCTCATTTTTATAATGAATTTATTTTTAAAATACTGAAATTATTTTCATGAGCAATTATAATATACTATGATACATACTAGTACATTTGAAACTCAATTAAAGTTAATTATTGGACTCTACGTTATAATTACTGTTCTTTAAAGTAATAGTTATGTCTTCTTTGGTACATTTTTGGTAAAATATGCAACTTTTTATTGATAGAAAAATAATAATGATATAATTAGCTCAAAAATAACTTATTGTCGTGACTTTTAGTGTCAGATAATTTATCTAAGTCAATATATTTTTTCAGATACCGTGAAATTGACGGCAAACTATTTTCCGGAACTCCGTTGATCCACAGAGTCGTCACTTCTTCCCTACTCGAAGGCTTGAAGCCTAATACTTCTTACGAAGTCGGTATATATTTCATTCCGTTTTTGGGTCAACACACAGAACTGCAAAGTCCTAGAATGCTACGATTCAACACTTCCGTTCAGACGGGTTTGTGATATAACACTTATCTATAATATGCGTAATAGCTTGTAACATATAATTTATGAGATATACATACATTTTAGATATGTACGACTGGAGCGTTGATATTGATATCAAAGACATTACTCCTTGGAGTCTGATGATTAAATGGAACGGAGTGCCGAGACCTGCTGAGAGATTTGTTCATGTTTACCGAGCAGTTTGGAGAGCTGAAGCCTCTCGATTAGATGCCAGTACATTCCTTTTGCCAATACACGATGCGCCTCAGGAGGTCAACATAACTAACCTCACTCCTGGAACAAAGTAAATATTCATTATTTCATTTTGTGTAGCAATACTAATATAGTTTTGTAGTTTCTTGGAGCAAAAATATAAATTCCACAATAATAAAGTAGCTGGATTTATGTATATATAAAATTAAATGGAAATGGAATGAAGTTCTGAAGCAATTTTCTGGCTTATGTATATCAATAAAGGAAGGAGATCAACGTCCCCACAATTTCTCGATATTTTATCAATCTAGATAATTTGGATAGAGCAAATATCTTACTAGGCTCTTTAGTAGTTGATTTCGTTCGAGATTGTATAAGGCTAAATTGTATTTGTGCCATCGCAGTGGAAACACTTGGTTATCTAGCGTTTATGAATTTGCAGTAAGACTTACAATAAATGAGAATCGAGCGAAGCACATCTAAATCGAATTTTGATCAATAGGACAGCGTAAAAAACAATTATCCCTTCTCAGAAGTTAAAAATCCACGTCAAAAGCAATAAAATCGTGCCGTCGCCGTGGTAGTGGGTACGCTCGGTAATCTAGCATTCATACTAATGATATTACAATTTAAATGAGGAACATATAAACTGAATTTTGCCCAATAGAAGAGTACAAAAAACAATTATCCCTTTTCAGAAGTCAAAAATTCACGTCAAAACAATAAAATCGTATGGGAACTGCGATGGCACCGACACGATTTTATCGCTTTTGATGTGAATTTTTTACTACTGGGAAGTTTTTACTTCACTTTTAAATGACGTTCACGATTAAATGATCTTTATTTGCCATTTATTTATATGGAAAAAGATATATGCAATTATATGTACAGTGTTATGTTATAGTATACATATGTATTAATATTAAATATTTCTTTAATTTTAGATATCGCATATGGTTGGAGTTGTTCATGACTAACGGTAAAATTAAAAATAGTAACGTTAAAGATATTCTAACGAGACCTGGTAAACCGATACCTGAAGCTGCTCTCACACATGAAGGTATGTCACAAGTTGTAAATTCTGCTTTATAATTGAAATGTTACTTTAACTTACATATCTTTTAGGAAAACAATTGGATAGTGCACCGCGTGGAGATTATTATAGTTCATTAGTGGTAGTGGCTATATTGGCCGCTTTAGGAGCTATGTGTTCATTAGTTTTATTGTTAGTTCTTCTGAGACGTCACCGTACAGCTTCGGCGCCAATCTGCGGTCCTACTCCGACTCCTAGGACTAATGCCGCATTACCTCCTTACGATAGTCCGACGTACAAGTTGGATTTACACCAAGAAACGATGGGTGAGTCTTTTAATCGCTTGTGTTTATAAAATTTTAAGATGAACTATATATTTACTGATTTTCTTATTACATGTTTCAGACCTTTGACAATTAAAGAACAACAAAAACAAAGACTGCCACGAAATGGCCGTATTTTCAACAAATAACAAGCAAGTGCAGTGAAAGTTGACTTTATTGACAATATAAGTGAAAGTGTGCCTTATGAACTCTTAAGATAGTTTATTGTACATATCGTAAAAGCATATTACTGTGTTATATTTAATTAATTAACGTTTTGTTACATAAAATGTATAATTCTGACGAAGCAAAAGTGCCTTTGTAACTTGTATAATAGCTATGATTCTCTAATATTATTTGTAAATAAGCTGGATAGGTATTTAGTTGTAAATATTTATGTATTGTGAATATAAAAATAGTGCTGGAATCTATCAAATGCAGGATACGTTTGTAATAGTTGATTAATCGAGTACCAAATATTATATGTTAACTTTGTTTCAATTTTTGTTACATTTTTATAGGTTAGATTGAGTGTTTTTTTTTATGTTTCTTTTCGTTCATTGTAGTGATATTATTTATTTTTTTACAACTATATTTTTATAATAAGAAAAGCAATAATTTTTAACATTTATTCTGCTTAGTCGTGTGATTTTAGATGAAATCATGAGCCATAACGTGTTTGGAAATTTGATGCTAAAAAACAATGCGTATAATCCAACGAAACGTTTAATGAGTGTTCCTAACTGTTGCGTTTGTTAAATATGCTAAAATTAATAAATTGTACAATACAAATTAAATAAATTTATATATTTTTGGAATCTTTTATATTACTTATTATCGACCTTTTTAACAAAAACATAATCTTTGTCTTTTATATTGAATTACTTACTGAAGTATTTGATAGACAATTATGTATGATTTCTAAAGGTTTAAAAAATACTATATATCCAAATATGGATTCTGAATTAAATTCCAAGTAGGAATTATTATATTTTTATAAAATACAAATTAGGGTAAAATAGATAATCCAGATACTTCAGAGATCCAGTCGAGATATTTTGCCACTCTTGTGAATACCGGAGGCCATCCTGTTTCACATCCCAATTCCATTGTGAACGATGCGATTCCAATCTAAAATAATACAATAATTATTATCAATAAAATCAGAGATTTTTATCCTTATCTTTAATTATCAAAACAAGTACCTGAGTCATTCTTCCTTTGTGCAAGAGCGTTAGAGGTCCTCCAAAATCACCCTGAATAAAAAAACTTGTTAATTGGAATATAGACGAAGGTGAAAAGACTTTATACTAGCTTTTGAGATATAATCTACTTATGTGAAAAATATAATATAACATACTGAGCATATGCTCTTTTTGTCAGCTCCGTTAGTGCAAATTTGATTGTCTTTTATAGTTCCTTGGAATCTGATATTGCACTTTGAATTAGTGATGACTTTCATTCTTGTTTCTTGCAAAACAGCAGACACACTGCCGCCTGATAAAAGTATTTATTTCTAGTTAATTTCTATGTCATTATAAAAAAGAATTTAAATTAATTATTACCGTCAGACGTTTTACCCCAGCCTGCTACAGTAGCTTCCAAATTATTAAAGCTGCTACCCACTGAGCTCTGGGGTGGCAAATATACGACTTGTACATTATCTGAAATATATCATAATTTTTAAACAAGCTCTTGAAGATGTAATTATGTTATAAAATATATATGTACTTGTGATTTCAACTTCTCCGGGCAATTTGATGAGTGCCAAATCGTTTTCCAAGTTTTTAGGATTGAAGTTAGGATGTATATAGATAGCCGATGAATGGACTTCAAGTTTGTCTTCGTCATCGTCAATGTTATGAGCTCCAAGGACTACGTTCAATGTAGTCTTTCCGTCTCCGACACATTGAGCCGCAGTTAGGATAAAGTTTCTCTTGATGAGTGACCCTCCGCACATAGACGTTTTGTCATCTTTATTCAGAAAAATGCCAACCTAAGCAAATATAATATATTAAAGTAATTGTTTTGCCATAAAGATAAGATAACTGAATTTATATGTAAAATTACATGATTATTTTAACCTTATCTTTAGTTAAATTTTAAGAACAATCCAGTGAAAATGTATTTTCACTGGCATTCGAGCGAAATCACATTGAAATACATTCTCACCGATAGATATGTATTTCTACTAGTAAAAACTTTATTTATCTGACAGGTGCTAGTGAAATTATAAGCTGCTTTAAACTGTCATTTGAAAAGCGTGAAACATGTAAAAAGTTGTGGTCTTCAACTGACATTATTTATCAACGTTATGTTCATGAACGCCATCAGCAAATATCGTTTCATAAAATAGCTGTAAAGGCCAAAATGTTTTGTGAATAAATACATTTTCAATGATATAGACCAGTGAAATTATATTTATACTAGTGAAAATATAACTTCACTGAAAAATACACATTCACTGTAACATGTATACAAATACTAAGGGTTATAATAACTTATTTTCTGATAATTGATAACTATCGTCATCATATTGAAGTGTAAATATAAGAAAAAAATGTGATTTAAGCTGCTCAAATTCTTAACCATAACGTTATTTAGTGTTTTATATTTTTAATTTTAAAACTTAACAATTATAATAAAATAGTTACCTGAAACGGTCTCGAATGAGGTTCGGCTTCGCTTCCACTGACAATTCTTTCAGAAGGACTGTCAGAGTTTTGCTCTTTCCATCTGATGTCTCTTGCGGTTGCGATTGATGCAAAGCACAAAAATAAGATAAAGCACTTCATGGTGTGACTGTTCTTTTCGGTAAATAAATCAGAAGTGTCTAAAATAAAATTAGAACCATCAAACTCTTATCTTAATCACATTGTTGAACAGGTGCAAGATTATAATATCATGATTTGTCATTGTTTTTTTACATTGATAAGTGAAAGTGTTTTGATTTTGATGGACTTATTGATAAAATAACACAATTATCAGATTTTTAATTATATTTTATTTATTTATTAACAGTGGCAAATTGCTGCGTAGTTATCTTGCCAATTTATTATTATTATAGTTACTAGGTACTACAGTGAAGGTTTTAAAATTTACAATGACTAACTTTTAACAATTATTAATATTTATTTAATAAATAATATAAAATATGACTGTATTAAGTATAAGCTTGCTGCTATTTAAATTATACGCTGTGCAACAATTAAGAAGTGTTGTCTGTAGGTATTTTATTGCGAGGCCTTTACTATTTCACACATATTAGGATAAAATTGCTATAAACTATTAAGATAAAGTTGTACAACAATTTAACGCCATAATACATAAATGCAATAATGTTCCTGATATGAGATGTACAGATATACAGATTTTAATTAATAATTTCTTAAAGCTAGCGTGTAATTAATGAAGTAATAAAACATTGCTGTGTGATTGATTGATTTGTTTCTATTCCTCGGCAGAAGATATCACTGCAAAATAAGAGTAAGTCGAACGCATAACCTAAAAGAAAGAGAATGGCAATCAATCTGGATTTTTTCCATTTTTATTGTTGAATATAATAAGTTTTGATTACTGTGGAGAAGCATTGCAGGTTCACGTCCAGAAAAACTGTGGAAAGTTTGATGGGGATCTGCGATCTCATTAGCATGATCTTCAACAAGTGCTGATGGTAACAGCTCATTCGGTACCAATTCGACTGGTTAATAGCTGTGCTCACTTTCAGACCCTGAAATATGCCAATCACAAGAAGCGATTTACTTACATAAACTTATTTTATAAGACGACGATTTGAACATATTTATTAAATATAAGTCTTTACACTTCTGAGCGGTAGCCGCGTAAAGGAGGGTCGCGCGAGTGACCTTGTCCATGTCCTTGGAAATTAAGCCGTAATGGATCACTTCACGGGGGAAACAAAACGCGTTTTGGGTAAAACAATTTTATGTGATTATTTGGCGCTTGTTTTGCGGCACCGATTACACAATGTGAATCAATATATGAGTGTTAATTAAATTAGATTGTGGCTCAGAAAGTTCGAGGACCGGTTCAACGCTAAGTTAGAAGAAATCCGCGCGGCCACGGATCAGGAGAAGCGAAAATAATGTTGCGCAAGTTAATGAGTCTATATGAGAAGATCCGGGGCTTTAGACTCGCAAGCGTTCTGCTGCTATAGCGATACCAATATCAACTTTGCGTCGAATTTTAAAACTGAACTTGAAACTACACTCATGTAAGATCCAATTGGTGTAAGATTAAGTAACCTTCCATACATATAATGTGACTATACCAATATAATTAGAAAATAGGTTAGTTTGATAGTCAATAGTCAAAAGTTTTGAAAGAAGAACGGAACTTTTGCCAAATTGAAACAGACTACAATCTGACAACTTCCAGAGAAGGTAGTTGCTTATATTTTGATCCTTCGATCTGGTCCAGCCAAGTAGGCATATTGAATCACCAAGAGCTTAAATCTAACTTCGTATAGGATTACGGCAACGAACGAAATAGTGTATTTATATTATAATATATAAACATGAACAGCAATTTTTATTTAAAAAATTGACATTTCAATACAATAAACGTGTAATTTAATATATATTGTAGATATTTTATCATAGTGACAAAAAAGTGCAAAAGTTTGTAAGATTTAGTCAATGATTGTTTTTTATTTAGAAGTTTGGATTGGAATTTATTACATACCTCGTGTGTTAGTAGATCTCCATACCAGCAATACTCAAAGATTTGTAAAACGCATGCTAATATGTAGGGATAAAATTTGGTGCTGCCTTCGTTTCCCTTGAATTAAAGAAGTATTAATTTTATATAACATATCTAGAGCAGTATCTTACGAATTAGAGAACCTCGACTATCTGAAAAAGCGACACACATCCGACTATCGTAGTGCAAAATATTTCTGTTAGGCAATCGACTTTGAAGACTATATTGATCATGTTAGTCATCCTGAAATCAATAAGAAAAAGAATAAACATATTTTTTCTATGATGCAAAATATAGTACTTTTAACATTGTATTATATCAATTCATTCATTAAGGGAAGGTACAAGAAAAACGAAGCGTAAGATAAGTAAGAAACTCTTTTAAATAAATTGAGTATTATATTACTATCTATGTATTTATAATATTAATGGACCACTGATAAGAGAGGCAATGGATATTATCAAGGCAAGGCGTATCACAAAGTTAAGTAAAATTAATTGTTTTCAAAAAATGTATTAGTTTCCGGTACCTCTAATACACTCTTGATTTTACTACCCGGAACTCGAAAGATAAACTTCCATCCCGCCGTCGTTTAAAAAGTATCGGAAAAGTGTCTAAAGTTTGCAAATGCTTCTCAGCGTTAACAAAGTGGCCGCATCTGACCTAAAGGAGAGGAGGTCCGAATAATGTTTTCGCCCTGCGGTGCGAGGTGATGATCGCGCGTTATTTATGAGGTGGTGCATTTGAAGCGCTTCGTTTGTAGATTGTTTCTAAAATTTAAACTGTTCAGCAGACAATCGCCGGAGGCTTACGAGCGAACGCACTCTGGCTCGTTAGCCACATACTAGGGGACTTAATGTAAATTGCAAATTTGCAATCATACTCACTTAATAATCCATTGGTGAATTCTGAAGCAGTTTTTGATGTAACGATCAGTGTATTCGTGATCGGTAATCCACTCTTCGGTGCTCTCTGAAAAATATATATTAGATATAATGGTCTCCATTAATATGTGAAAATAAAATATAAGGTGATCTTAATGTGATATTAATTTATATTTAAAAAAAAAAATGAAATTGCTGGGGATAGAGCTCTGTGGGGGAAGCTAAAACTCGAACGAGAATTGAGATATTTATAAATATAACCATATTATATTAAATATATAAAGGCCAAATGAGAAATAGATGGTTCATTCCTGGTGTATGCATTTTCTTAGTCCAATATGATTGTATTACATTTTACTCACAAATTATGCCACTTTAATTCTTAGAGGAAAATAAATAGTACAAACCAATAAAGAAAGCTTCATAAATTGTTTCCTAATTATGTCGTAAGAAGCAACTATATTCGAAGAAATAAAAAGAGAAATAATATATTTTTATCAGAAATAATAGTTAAAAATAAATAATTCGTAAGTTATACACTGAGCTCTAAATGATTCACAATGTCATATAATCGTTAAAAAATTCTTTAAACTTTATTATTACTCATTTAATACATTGACACATGTGTCTCGCAGAAACATATGTCGTGAAGAAAAATTATATTGAGAATAATATATTATACATGATAGGTCAAAAGTCACTTAGCTATTTAAAATTTTTTTTTTTAATTTTAATTTTAATTATTATTTTATTTATTTCTTACATGAATTTTTCAATTACATGAAGATTTAACTGTAACATTAAAATTTTTTTTTTCAATAACATTAATAAAAGGTCGTTTCAGATTTTTTCTTCGAGCTTTTCTTTAGAGTTAAAAAAAATTATCTCAGAAATTTTTGTTTAAGGAGGACAAAGGAGATCAGAATTTTTGAGGAGAACAATCTTTCTTTGGGGAAGATATCTGGTCACCTTACTAAGTTAATACTCGTTTTTATTTTAACGGAAAACAGAGCTTTGTGGAACAATCCGGAGAAATATGCCAGAATCTCAAAAATATAAAATTAAGGCCCTTACAGATGAATTATGTCAGAAAAAGTAAAACGCTTGTCCAAATTTAGAAAATAAATAAGAGAAGATATCTCAGAATGATATCTACCTACACGGGAAAAAAACGACCGGCCTTACCATTTATAATATAAGCCTCAATGTATAATGGATTGTAATAAATATATGAAGTGTTGATCGCGTCAAGCAATACCTAGTTACCTAGTTACCTAGTTACCTATATAAACAAACATTTCAATGCGCATTGTTTTATTCGTTCAAAATTTGAATCGTAACAGCAAAATTAAATTCAAAGGTTTTTTCGAGTAAAGCTAAAGAATAGATGCAGAATTCAGTGGAATCTATCGATTCTGAAGACATTTCACCAGTTTCTACCATATCTTGCCGTGCCCGTGCTGTCGATCCACCGGAAATGCTTTCGGATAAACTGAAAAACCAACAGCCAATGGGGAGAAATATGTGAGAAGAAAATGTCGTGTTTGTTCTGCATATGAAATAAGGAAAAATACAGCATACATGTGCAGAAGTTGTGAAATTACACTTCATATTGACGAATGTTTTTATACGTATCAAAAAATATTGAAATAGTGTAAAAAAAAGTGTAAATAATAAAAATAAATAGTGATGTAGTGTGGTTTATAAGTGTAATGATTAAAATAAATGTGTCAGTGACAGTTGTAAGCAGAAAAAGGACGCCGAAAAATTTGGTGAGTGCAAATTATATTATATTATAAACGGATATTCTTAGAAGCATTAAAACATACATATTTTTAAATTATAAATAACTGGTTTGTAACCACTGCAACCATTTTCAATTAACACAAAATATTAGGAATGAAAAATACATATTTATTCGTTCATGATTTTATTCCTCAGAGATTCTTTTAAGTGCAATAATATTTTTTTTCAATTAGTTTACAATAAGCCAATATGTTGATAATTGATCCGAAAATTTCCCTTGGTTTCTAAATATGTGAATCATTGCGGTTTTCCTAATGGTGAGGAAATTTCATAATAACAAACACCCAGTAAAAACGTTCGTAGGTTAATGGATGATATTTTTGGAAGTTTTTTGATTACTGTGTTATCTAATTTATCTACATATATAGTAATGATTTTACTTTTTAATTTTGCATACAGACTTTTAGGTCGAAAAACTTTGTTAATTAAAGTACTCGGGCGTTAAGCTGTTAATTCTAGATAAAAAATAAATAAATTAGTAAGAAATTAGGTATGTTATCTAGGATAAGAAATATTTTAAGTATAAATACAAAAAAATAATCTACAATAGTAATATATTGCCTCACTTCAATTGTTGTGAAACAATATTTTAATAAATGTATATGCTTAACCCCTTGAGTGGTATCGCCGTACATGTACGGCGGTCGATCTTTCACTGTTTTGAGGTACCACAGATAGTAGTAAAAAACATTAAAATAATAATTTATATATATTTTTTTTAAATTTGATTTATTGTAAATGATTAATTTTATAAATATTAGATTTTTTCCAGTGAAAAATTAAAAAAACTAGGAATTTACTTATATATAAATATATTTTTGAGTCACATTGATCAGCATAATTAGACGGTTTGTCATTATTTGCATATTACTTTTTAATATTGAGTAAAAAATAATAATATCTAGAATGTTTTATTGCCCCGGTCTCTATTTAATACTGAAACGAGTTTATGTTAACATCACCCCTGTACTAAATAGACCAGGATTCGGAAACCATACTCTATCCATCATTAACCCCCAGTTCAACGAGGAGTGACACATGTACCTTGATTGTGAATGTCCCTCGAGTAAAATTGGTCGGTGCATCCAATGTTCTGGACCATGACGCATAGAATCTCTATTTCGGCGCAGATGGTGAGGATAAAATAGACCAGTATCGAGCTGACTGCGGTCATTCCGAAAGTGGCTACGATCATTCCGGTGCATTGCACGCCCAGGTTAACCAGGTAAATCGGTATTCCATTGACGGGTATTCCAAATACTGGAGCGGGTATCGGCAAGCCTAGATCTCTTATCGCGTACACAGTGATGCCGATGTAGTAGGCGAATACGAACAGCTAAAAATAAAACAGAAAACCGTCGTAGTCGGAACGCTCGGTTAGGTTAGATTCGGCTGCGCCTCGTGATGAAATCGGATCAACAAATAAAATAAAACTCACACAACATAAAAAGCAAAACCTGGTCACGAATCTAGCCTCCTTCATCCTTCTGGACATCATATTCCAATGCAAACCACCGTCCGCTTTGGCCTCATCATAGACGCTTCTCATCTCGTCGATCATTCTCCTCAGTTCCGCTCTATACACTTTAATACACACGAACTTAATGTATAAAGCCAGACCCAAGAATAAAGTAGTCAAACACTCCGTAGTTTTGGAAGTATCCGTGTAGTGCCCCCAAATAAAAATAATCTCAGACAATACAATGAACAACACCATAAGGTTAAAGTAAACGCCGAAAAGAAAACGGGGTCCGTAATACTTATAATCGATGAATCCCACTCCGATCGATCTGAGCAGGAATAAGTACAAATCCAGGTGGTCGTCGTAAGACAAGTCTTCTAAGTGGGAGACGTTCACTAGTTTCCGAAAGAAATTCTTGTTGATGTTTATTGCCAGTCTGGTCCATTTTAATTCTTCATTCCTGATAATAATCACTGTATTTGAGCTTTTCTGTCATAAATATAATATAGTATACAATGGGGGCATTTAATAAAATACTATAAATCTTAATTAAATAGAAATATTAAAAAACGACCACTAATTGGTCAACTTTTGCTCCCCCAAAGACAGTCTCGAATCTATCCAGATTTTTTTAAAATATGTTATTTCAGTGAAATCATATCAGAATACATTTTCGCTAGTAAATATATATTTTTACAAGTGAAAATATAATTTAACTATCTGCCAGACTATTTATTGTACAGATAATTTTAAAATCAATCGTGCCGTTGAAATCGGTTTGAATACATTTTGCCCAATACTCTCTTATCAAAAGTCTGTAGTTAAATCGGTAATAATTTATGTCCTCCTATTGGTCAAAATTCGGTTTAGATAGGCTTAATAATAATAATACGTAATATTGTTATAAAAAATCGTAACATGAACGCTACATAACCGAGTGTATTTCACTGCTTTTGGCGTGGATTTTAAACAGGGACCTTTATTTAAAAATAATAAAAAATTAATGCTGGCAGTCCAATTTTAACCCCCCTAGAAAAAATTGAAATGACGTCTCTGATAACATATATTAAGTTTTAAAAGCAATGGTCTCAAATTTTAATGCAAAGCATGTTTTTAGGCTAAAATACAGTTGAATAAAAACCTTTTCTTTTTCTAAGAATCGTATCTCTTAAATAGTAATAGTTAACTGTTAGTTGAATTACAATTATATACTAAGATTTATCTAAGAATACGCTTCTATGAAATAAAGCGTAAAAATTTAGTACACCTCCTGTTTTTCCCCTGTTTAAACCGATTATAAAAAAAACTACATATCAAAATTAATATTTAGTAAAAAATATTAAAATTTCACTTTTTAAAATCTACTATATTTCAAAAACAAGACCATATAACCAAAAAAATAATGGCAATAAAATCGAGTTATCTTGTCTTTGTGGTAGAAGTCTAAGGAGTCGTGAGTTGTGCAGCTCGCACTCACCCCATTGTGGCTTATTATCGAATTCGTTCGAAAACGATCCCTTAAGTAGGCCTTCAAGTACTCAATTAGATATTAGCAGAAAATTAAAGGCTTAAAACTTGATTACCGTCTTTTAATGAAAGCCTTGCGTATCTGCTTTATGGCGAATGAATTGTTAAAAGGAAAATCAGAACTCTTCTCGAAAAGCCTTTGATAAGCATATCATTAATTTCACTCATATTCGATCATTTATTCACTTTAATTTCAGTCCTAATAAATTATTTAAAATATTGCTAGCAAATTAAATTTCATTAAATTTTTATACATATTAAAAAAAATTGTAATTTTACGTTATTAAATATGAAATAAAATAGCAACACTAAGCTAATTAGCAATATATTAATTGCATTAATAATTAAAATTTTAATTTAAAAAAAATAATCATAAAAAATTTCAATTGCTTTTCTAAGTTTAAAAATCTCAAAAAAAATTTACAGTGATTATCAAACTAGAGCAAAACAGGATATTCGACTTCTATTTCTAATAAAAAAGAGTTACGGAACTGACGATGGTTAAGTTCACGGGAGTAAATCAGGTTCACCGTTGACACAACTGGTTCAATAACATATGATAGATTGAGATGTTTCATACAAAAAACCCGCTGGTGAATAAAAATGCGCTATTTAAAATTATTAATATAGATGTCACCGTACCCAGACTTTCAGTCTGGTGGTTAATACTTATTTGTAGGTATTTATCATGTCTGATTGACTTACCCAATTGGCACAGAATAACCCCGTTGTAACGCATTGGGCTTTCGCCTGGCAAGTTACACCGGAAAATTTAAAAAATTAGTAAATGAGACAATAGCTTTAGAATGCACGTTGTTAACGTATTCTCAATTTTACTAAACATATTTTCGTAACAACTTGTTCCATTCAGACTACTCATTTCAAACATAGCATTGAACCCTTGAATAAACATTGTGGTGCAAACCAATAACTCACTTAGTAACTAACTGTTTTAAAATGCCTTTGAAAATGGATTATTACTGTTACTATTTCTACATAAACCTTTATTAATGCAAAATATTTGTTATTTATTATAATTAGACAAAGATCGAATTGAGAAATTGCTTTGCTATTTAATTGGCTATTGACGTTACTCGCAATGTGCTCAACCATTCTAGAAACTCTTTCAACAAATAAATATATTTTCTTTGAAATTTTGAAAATATAAAATTTAATCTTAGCTCTTGGGTCAGATTAAAATAGGCAGCGGGCCGAATTTGCCGAACACTGGTATATGTGCTTTCGTCGTGGTTGTATAAATCCGGTAACAATGGACATTGTAGTTTCACTTCCTACTATGTTTAGTCGGGTATTATTATTTCGTTATTGATGCCGTCCACAATATATTAGGTTTAAGCATTCATTTCGTTCTATAGGAGATGCACCACTGCTACATTGTCCAATATTCCTTTTAGTTATGCCGCTTAAACGCTGTTTTTTTTGTACGTGTATATGATAAAAATCCATTTTTTAACCAGTCAAGTACAAGTGTATATTGTAATCCGAATAGTGGTAGATATGTTGAAATTATTATTTTTTAAGCTGAATAATGTATTCTGATTATATTATATTTTGATTGAGAATATAAAAAAACTTTTCTTTTATTCGTTTAACAGTATGTAATTTATAGTATTAGTATTGAAAATTTCGGTAATTGTGTTATTTTAGCACTACAAAGCATTAATATATCGCTGTTTGGTATACTGGTATTAAAAACCGTTGTAATAACCCACGCATTGCCATGCGCATTCTTGATGTAATCTTATTTTCTTAAATTGCACGCGATGAATCATTTCTGATTTTTATTATCGTACACCCTCACTCTATTACACATATGTCGCATCCAAGTTATTATCATTATTTTAAATATTAAATGAAGCGTGACGTCACTTTGAATTAGTTTTTTTCGCGGTAGACTCCCATAAATTTTGCACCCCTGCGAATTACAAGCCAACATCGCGTTGGGGGTAGTCGAAGAGTTTTCGGGAACGCATCCCCGCGCTAATCCGAGGATTAGTGCATTTTGAGCCGAGGCCACCGGGATTTGGTCGGGAACCGCACGAAGGGCTCAGACTAGGAGGCTGCGACCGCAACGTCGGGTCAAAGGGTCAAAACGCACTTTGCGGTCACATCCCGGACAGAACTGTTAAAAAAATATGAATATAACATATGCTTTGCATTCACCCTTACTCTGTTTAAGCTGGCATTATGGCACCAGCACGATTATTTGCCATAATAACGTTATAGGTTTAATTGAATCTGATTAACAGTTATTAAGTTCAGCTGGACAAATATAGGAGATTAAATTTGTTCGGAGAAAATGTTAAATTTAAATTTATTTTTAGAGCTAAGGATTGTACTTATTTTCTGCCACGAAAAAAAATGCAGATAGTAGAAGATGGTTACAGTGGCTAGACCATTTGAGAGAGTATACAGTTTCAAGCCGCAATTTCGAAAATAAATATGGGTATTATGATTGTAAGGCTTCATTGAAGAGCCACCTGGAAAAAATAAGTTATTATTATTAAAAAGTATTTTATAGATTTTTATGACTCTACACGTACATTTATGAATCTCAATCTGCCGTCGCATATCGATGTATAATTTTACTATATATGTACATATACATATGTATAACCAAAACAATATTCACTACCATACTTTAACGCAGTCACGATGGAAATCCCTAGCAGTAAAGTATACGATTCGAGGAGAAGTATCGAGCTTTGTTTTCAATTTCTCCGGATTTACAGAGCGCCCTTCCACTAGTTCCCCGGACGGACATAACTAACAATACACGTGTGTGTGTATTTTTTCAACGTAATGTATATATTATGAAGTGCTCGCAATAAATATTGCTCGGCTGTAAACAGCGGTAGTGTCGCAATATTGCCAGGTCCCCGCGGTGCAATGCCGCCGTGCCACCGACGTTATTTTCCCATATATTATTGCTGCGCGGACGTTGCGTCACTGATTTATGGCCCGTGTATCCTTTGCGCCTGCGAAAGGTGAGCCCTCTACGTCTATTTCAATAAACTACTCCAATTTATTGCAATATTAAAATTCATCTTTTGACCTCTGCTAAAGAGTTCATTCAGCTAAGGCCATATTCAAGAATAGGACATTCTACCAAATGTCCTATTCAAGAATAGAACATTCTGCCACTGTCTATTCAAAGTATTGCATAAGAATTTTGCGTGTCAAAATTACGCTTTAAGAGTAGCATGTTAATCGCATTTTTTACCATACAAATAATTAATTGGACCCATTTAACGTATGCTTGCTAGGTGAGGAGTAACATTAGTAAAACAATTTTTTAACAGGTCCTATTTTTTTATTAATTTTATTAAAACTTTGTTATATGCAATTTTTACACTAAAAATCTTATGTGTAATTGTTCTAAGCCACTACCACTTCCGAACGCGCACGATTTAAAATTAAACATTTTATGTTCAATTTTGTACTCTGTATATCGTATCGTTTTGTATGAACGGTGAATATATATTTAATTATAATAAAAAAATAAAAATTGAGTATGCCCGGTAATGAATTCTGTTGTTTCGACCAATGAAAAATAAACATTCAAATATAAAACAAGATGGCCGTCAGTAACGTGACAACAGTTTTAAATAATTTTGCTACGCGACAATAATATTCATTAATTCGTTATGTGCGTTGTTCTATTTGACAGAGTATAAATATTCGGATTGCAAATTAACTAGGTGTGCTATAAATGTGTGTGTGAGGATTAGAAGAATACATTGATCAAACTATACAAACAATCTTCGCGTTGAAATCTTCAAATTTTTAGTTCCGAGGCCGAAAAGTGAGTTTTTCCTTTTACATTACATTACATAAACATTATCATTGCTTCCGATTTAATGCACATGTACGTTAGATTTGATTGAATTTAATTACTCGAATTGAAAATATATACTTATGAGGATTGTGGTTAATGTCGATCACGGTTTTGTTTTGTTATTTAAAAAGTAATACAATGTTTGGTTTTATTATTATCTAGCTAAGTTTTAAACCTAATCTTAAATGATTTATAATATTTAGTTTTCTCATATTGAGTAATATAAAATGTTTTTTTTTATGGAAATATTTAGCTGAGTTGTAAACCTATTTTCAAATAAATTGAAAATGATTTTTCTGTGAAATAAAGTTTTATACATATTTCATCATTATTTAAAATCACATACTATTTTCAATCCATTTATGGAAACTTCACTGACGTTGTATTGTGCCGTTTATTTTGTACTAAAAAACACATTCGAAAAATATTCTTTTATATAACAGACTTTCAACTTTAAAGGACACCCCCTCACCCGCATTAGTTTGTTATATCGAGGTTTTACTGTACTCTCTTTGAAGGCTTAATACCATTTTCGAGGTAGCTCTACTAATTATATATTTTTGAGACCATTTATTCGTGTCTCCATTGATATTACCATTATAAAATAAAAATTAACGACACCCTTGCGCCTGATATACATTATTATTATTATTACAATACAATTTTAAACGCTCGTTGTACACAAAAATAAAAATATCTTCATTCAATCCTTCTGAGTGCGAATATCGATTTTTGCAAATATGAAATTAAATTTATGTGCAATATTTGAGGAGTGTCCCGTTTCACTAGGGTGACTCTCGACTCCCCCGTTTCGGATCGGTGTCCTTTATTGCCACATTTGAAATCTGGCAACCCTAAGAGCGTCCTTCATTTCGTATATAAATTTAATTTTATGGTTATTGTCATTTAATAATTCATTTCAGCTTATGACGTTTTTCAAGATTGAAAAATGTAACAATTGAACTTGAATAACCTTTTAAGTTTATTTACATTAGACTAATTAATAAACATCTCTGTGACATTGGAGAGATATATTATGTCTAATGAAACAAATACGTTATCGTTAAATTTGCGCTCGATTTTAACGTTACGCGTAATTAAATATTATATTACCAGACTAAACAATTTGCATACATCATTTCTGGAGGGAAAAAGAGAGAGAGAGAGAGAGAGAGAGAGAGAGAGAGAGAGAGAGAGGGAGTTAATTCGCTTTGGAGATTTGATTAATATTGCGATTAGGCATTGGAAATTAAATTTGCAAGTATAATGTTAATTAAAATTAAGGAGATGGCCCATAAAAGCGGGGCCGAATTAGGTGTATCCGCGTATATTTTTATCCGCATTTCCTGGGGATTCGGATGGCAGGGGGACGGAAGATAAGATGTCGTGATTTTACCGTTTTTCCGGGGATAAAGTGGGTGTTTTCGCGAAAAACACTATAATAGCTTTCGTGCCGGGGGCCTTTATTTACATTGGGCTTAGGTGAGCGAAAAACGTGAATAATTCCACCCCCACTCAACATTTTCTTATTATTTTTTATATATATTCGGGATTGAATAGGATTGATCACTTGTAGATTTTTTTACAAATATTTTATAATCTTATATAATCGTTATTAGCAATTAATAATATACTTCAAAGTAAAATTAATATATTTATATTAATTGAAGTATATTAATTTATATTTATAATTTATAGCAAATTAGTTTTTATTAATATACGTCAAAGGCTGAATTTAATTTTGTTGAATTATTTTTATATGTCAACATATATGCGATTTGTATGGTTCGCTCGTAAGATTGTGACACAATATTGATCATAAAAAACATTCATTATTCAAATCCTAGTGATTTATTGACATTGCGTCTTTGGTGTAAATTAGGTATTAAAGCCGTTTGAAGTAAAAAATGTGATTTGCTGGTCTGCGTTCCATTCTATATAATCAGCAGCATACAAACATAAAAGCTTATTTTGTGTTAATGAGAAGTCATTTCAGATTTTTTCGAGGGGGGGGGGAACAAAAGTCGTTTTTTAATACTTACATTTCATAAAGTTTCATAGTATTTCTTTAAATTATATGCATTTTTCTGGTCGAATTCAATGGAAGGGGGGGGGGAGGAAGGTCAGATGCCTCAACCAGCGCCCCAAAATTTCATCCCTGTTGAGAATCAATATCAATAACGTAAAAATATCCTTTCTCAGAAGGCGAAAATTCACGTCAAAAGCAATTTTTGCCTTCTGAGAAGCGATAATTGTTTTTGTGCTCTTCTATTGACCAAAATTCGGTTTGAATATACATTTACCGATACTTTAATAACAGAATTCCGTTGTAATATTGTCAAGAATAGCTATAATATTTTTAAAACAATGTGATATTAAATTGCAGAAAAGCTATGGAGCAATATGTACTTCTTTTTCCGGTTATTTTCCCCTAAAAGATGAGTTGGCTTAGTTTGTATTTTGCACTTGACCTAATGAAAGTTCTAGAACTTTAATTAATTTTAGATTTTTCATTCAGTTAGGTTTAGTTTTGAACAGAAAATTGACGCATCGCAATTATTAAATTGAGTTTCATAGACATCTTAGAGCAGCTTATGATTTCACTAACAGTAGAAATATATATCTACTGGTAAAAATGTATTTGCACTTCACTAGTGAAAATATAACTTTACTGAAAAATAAATATTCACTGTAAAATTTATACATCGCACGTAAACAAAAATAATGATGAGTATGTAAATGTATAAATTAGTATATATGGAAAAGTTGAAATCATATAATTTTATTAGCACCTGCCAGATTAATTTTATTTTCACTAGTAAAAATATATATCTACCGGTGATATGATTTCACTGAAATTATATATTTAAAAAATATATTCGAGATATTCGATTTTTTAGATTTTCTTTTAGGGATAAGTTAAGAATTTCTGGTTTAGAATCATCAGACAAATGCTCCCACGTGCCTCTCCTCAAATTACGTTTTTGTGTGAGCCACATATTTTAAATTAACAAGGTATTCAACAGACTTATATTATATTTACATATTTTCTTGTCTATTGAGTAAAATGAACAACAAAATAAAATACAACAACAGACATCAATTGACTTTTATAATATTTTTTGAAAGCATTTTTTCAGATTCATTATTATTTAAATACAATTTTAAAATACATATGCTCTTTTAAAAGATGCATTTTTACGGTTTGAGAACCCTAGGGGTGTAACTTTGTAGCCAGTGAGACTAAAGTTTTATTACAATATATTTACATATGTTGCGATGGACAATAAATGGCGCGATGTTTTCTCCGAGCGGTGATGTAGTAGCTGGCGTAGGGATGATGTCTGTGGACGATCCTTAGAGTTTTGACTGGTGTGGCAGCGACAGTATATTCTCGGATATAATAAATCAAGGTTCAGTGATATATTATATCCGTGACCGTTTCGCAACAAAGAAATATTCTTTCAATGACGGAGAATATTTAAAGTTATAATAAAACTCGCGTTATTTATATGGTCGTAACGAGGGCTGTATGGTACAAATTCTTAACGCTATTGTCTTGTTTCCTTGTTGATGGATGGTTATTTTGGTTACAGTAAATTAACGTAAGTTTTGAGAAAAAGATCCTTTCAAATGGGGTCATCTGCGTGTGTTTTTAGGAAACGGGTCCATCGCCGGGGCTCCGCCACAAAACGATCTCAGTGCCTTTTGCCTGTTTTTATTAAGACAGACAAACAGAAAGTCTTATATACTTTACTATATATATATACTTTTGCTCTTAAATTAAATTGAATGTAAAATTAGTTATTGAAATAAAACTACTTTCATTTGTGTATAGTCTTGGGCCGTTTAACTAAACAAACAACGAAGCACACAAAACGCTTCCCGAGGCTAAATCCGCTGACCGTTTGATCGGAGAGCAGAAATTTGAAGGGTCCGAATCTCAGTCCGACCATCAGTTATGAGAGCAGCCCGAGCAAACAGCCGATCGAGATGATACGAGCAAAACAAATATTATGGAGCCTTTGTTTCCGCTGACCGCTCGGTCGACATTTGCACAATAAACTCTGCATCGTGAATTCCAAATCGTATCGGCCGCGGATGATAGAAAGCATTTAAAGTCCATTAAAGTATTTAAGTATCAAAGAGCGCTTTGGTTCGCCGAAGAGAGAAAAGAAAGAAAAAGAAAGGACCGAGGGGCGAATGCGCCGGAGGGTAGGATAATTGAATTATTTTCCGAAAACGAGAGCGAAAAAAATCCAGCGTAATCTTTTCCCATTTGGCTAAAGTCGCATTCGATCAGGTTTTTATATGTACGAAGCGAGGATTTCTCACGTCGCGGGATTTAAGCGCTTATTTCAAAAGATTAACGTTAGAAATTCAGACTACAGTATCATATCTGATAAAATATCTATAAATCTAAGATAATATTCAATTTATTTAAAAAATAAATAGTTGCAAGCATAGATGCTTTTTTCTCAAAAAGTGATAAATATTTTTTGATACGAAGCTTGGATCTTTAATTCCCAAATATTTGATTTGCATGAATGTTTCAGAATTCCAATAAATTTTACTACACCGAAATTTTTCGGTATTCTTCTTCTGGTGTCATATGCGATTCCTTGTTGATTAGTACCAAATATTCCTCCCAGTCCATGGCTACACAAAACACTTCTTCGGCTGTTATCCCCGTCCATAGGCGTATATTTTGCAACCAAAACATCCACTATTTTCTGATCCACTTTTTATCTTTAAATTTTTCCATTATGAAGGTATGAAGAAGCTCATATTTCGGACCATTTTCCTCCGATTGAAAATTAAAAAGAGTTCTCGATCAACACTTCAAACGTCTCCAGTCTATTTATTGTTCAGGTCTGGTATCTGTATGATAGCACTGACCAGATATAGTATAAATTGAAAATAGTAAGAGAAAGAGCGCATTCCTGTCTGACACCTCTCTGTATTGCAATATTTTCGGTATGATCTTCTTCAACGTTTCATATCTGTCATGTGTTTTTAAAAATCTTTTAAAATACGTACAATCTAAAGTAGAATAGAATATCCTCATTTTTATTTTTGTTAAACATATTTTGGCCGTGAAAAAATTCCTCTCGTTTTGGGTTGATGTTGGTTTAATTGACAACAAGGCACTCAAAGTTATTTGTTTTTTTAACCGTTGATTCAAATAATATGAATTCTTTCTTAAAGAATCCGTAATATGTTGGTTTTCTAACACTACTCCCTATAAGCCTGAAAGAAATTTCTTTCTCTAATTGTTGAGCCATTGACAAATTCTGATGCTATGATAACCCTTTGATCGCGGATGACACCTAGAGAAGTCATCACGAAAATCGTCAGTATGCACTGGGCACCTAAAGGTGACATGAACATTTGAGCTTTGTAATATGTTTTTTTTTAATAAAATTTAAGGTTGAAAATTTTATATTGAAATAATATTTAAATAACTTTTTGCACAAATAGGTGCCCCCCTACAACCACATATTAGCACATTTAGAAATAGGGCGCAAAAATATCAGCCGCGGTGAAAGGATTAATAATTCTATGAGTCGTAAGGGTCATAATATAATTTGCTAATAATTTTTTCATCATACTAAAGAAGTTATTTTTTTAATTGGTGAAAGATTTAAGATTGAGCAAATATTTAATTAATGACATAAATGTCTGGTTTCTTCGATAATTTAATTTCTCTTTAATTCCCGTTAAATTTCGAGCTCCGCTTAGAATTAATATTTTCAAATTGTCTTAAGAAATAATTTAAGACCCCTTCGGTTGTTAACAGTTATCTTTATTGGACTGTAAAATCTTTAGTACCACTTCAACAATAATTAAATACTCTTTGTTCCACAGATCACTGAAATTTAGGTCACTTAGTGCATTTTTAACTTGTTGCTTAATTCGTAAAAAGCGGTTTAGCATCTCCTCCATTGTGTTCCATCTGGGAACCTCATTTTCACGTCCAAAATGAGTTTTTTTGAACTTTTGTAAAATATTATTTCATTATAGTCTGAGACAATTTTTTTTAAGAAAAAATCATTGATTTACATTTTTTAATAAATTATTTTATACATGTGTGTTTTAGGAATTTGAATTTTTTGTATACTTTCAATGATGTGAGGTAATAAAAAGCAATAATATTAAGTTGTTAATACAATAAAAAATAGGATTATATTTTTCATTTCTATTTAAAAGATAAATCAAGTTTAAAGTAAAAAAATACGCATCAACACATTTTAATTATATAGTATAGTACATTATATTTTTAGTTGTTAGCAAAAAAATAACATTGCATTATTTTTTAATCAAAAAGTTTTTTTAAAAAATTATACATTTCACGCAAATTTTTAAATACTTTTTTTTTAAATATAATTATTGAGGCTCACTTATTGAAGCATATTCCGTGGACTTTTTTGGTAAAAATATATCTGAATGCCGATAAAAATGTTCGTTTATGCAATACCTGCATTAGTTTTCACTTCGCCAGCCATCCCTATAAATATAATTATTGTTTATTTATAGCTATCATCTAATACCAATGTTTAGTGAAACATATTTCGTGGAGTATTTGGGTAAAAATATGTTTGAATGGAGATAAAAATGTGCAAATAGTAGAAAAAAAAATCGTGTATACAATACCTGCTTTTGTTTCCTATCATAAAAAAGGGACCGGCAGGTCGCAACGGCGTGATCATTTCTCTGTTACATAACAGTATTATTAGGATATATTGTTTTGCAAATAAATTTTAGTACGCAATTTAAAGGTATATGGAATATTTAAAAACAACATGCAATTATACTTTTTGCGTATTTTTAGTATCGAAAATGAATTGATAGAACTTATATTTTATCTTGTTTAATTTTCTTTCGTTCACTCGTAGTAGCCATAAAAAGATGATTATCTTTTATGGAGTTACTATTATAAACAGCTCTTTTAAAGAAAGGGAAACAATCACAACCCACGCTTGAGACCTAAGGAAAATCTGCCTTTTAGTCTTAGCCCGTTCCAATATTTAGTACTTTGCGAACACTTTGTTAAGTCAATAGATCGTAAGGGGCGATACGGGTCGTATTTGCTCTCATAACCGATCAAGATTCGATGCGAGATGAAACGAACAAGCTCGAGAGGTGCCCTTGTGAAATTAGCTCCTGCCCCGGGGCCTTTTGTGCGTTTGATTGTTTGCGCATTAAAATAATTTCGTGTACCCCTTTGGAGCGCTCGTCGTGTCATTACCATGCACTTTGTTTGCGTGAACAGAAAGGGTTTTTTATGTACGAATTAACCGGGAAACCCGTAATTGCTTTTCACTCGGCAAACGAATACATTATAACCGCAAAAAAATCATACACAGCTTTCGCTTTGTGACGAGATAAAAAATCTCGCAGCTCGGATATATTTCTGGTTAACATTTTCAACGCGAAATTTGATCTTCGAGATACGTTTGATGAAGAAAACCAGTTCGGTTCACCGACCTAGTATGATATGTTTATATTTATAGAGAACCTAAACATGTTAAAACAAAATTATTGAACGAAAATTTTTATTGTCCCTACGTTCTAATTGTATTAATAATAGAAACAAAAATAAATTATTTATGTATACATAGAACAAAATACGAAACATAATCTATGGTCCAATTATTTTGTCATATTGAATATATATTTACAGAAACAGTTCAGTCTACATGCTAGTTGTGAATTGTGATTGTCGCATTTCACAGGTATCTCATTGATCGAAGTTGTTTTTCCTCGGAAAGTTATTTCCTTTTGGAGTAATCTTCGAACACTTCGCGCAACGAAAGTTTACAAGATAAACGTCGAGGCCCTGTTAGCAGTTGATAAAGCATTCGGTCCGCAATCGCTTAATCTTGCGGGGAAAAGGTCAGGCGAGATTGCCTCCTCTCTAAACCAATACGTTAACCGTGTGTCTCTCTGCTGACGATACCGCTATCCGAGGAATCCCCAAAGAGCAATCCGCACATTGACAAATAGAGGATATGTTAAATCTACTCGCAGGTCCAGCCTGGATATTCCGGGGCAGAGTTGACACCTGATTGACGCACCCCAGCATCGCGGCCGAACGGATTCACTTACAGTCGCGTGTCAACCCCCACCACTGTACCGACCAGCGCTTCTTAAACTTCGCAATAAATAAATTTGCACAGTACAACTCTACGAAATAACAAATTGCCATTGGAATCTAGGGGCTTACAGTATCTTCGTCTATCGTGTAGCAAACTGTCCGATGACGATGAAAGCGAGCCGGAAATTAAAAGACCGAAAGTGCAAGTACTATGGTGGAAAATATGGAAAAATCAGAGTAGTATTTCAATAACATAATTTAGTAATGAATAATAATGATATACTATTATTACAAATGCTCTCTTACTAACGTCTTTATATGATAACTTATGTATTATAAAAAACGCATACATTGCCAACTTAATTAATAATTTCATATTTTTTTGTGGTATTAAACTTATATTCTGTTCCTTTTCTAATAGAAAATATATAATTGGGACAGTGCGAAATGTTTTTTAGCGCTAATTTATATTTATATTAATAAACATTTATACATCTCATGTGAATAAATAATGATAAATATGAAAATGTATTTATTACTATTACATATGAAAAAGTTTAAATCATATAATTTTACTAGCACCTGCCAGATAAATTATCTTTTAACTGTAAGAATATATAACTACCGGTGAAATTGTATTCCGTTATGAATTCACTGAAATGACATATTTAACAAAATATTTTAGGGATAAATTCGAGACTGGTTTTTTAGATTTTTTTAGGGATAGACTAAGAATTTTTGGCTTAGAGTCAGAATTGTCATTTCAGTTTTTTTAGGCTAAGGGCATAAGTATGTCAGTTTGTGGTCGTTTTTTTCGGTTTCATTAAGATTCATAGAATTTCATTAAATGACATGCAGCTAGTCAAATTTAAGGGGGCAAAAGTTCTCATCTGTCCTTCTCCAATGACGGAGATGTCTTATATATACTATTTATAGATGATGTCTCAGTTAAAAGTACGTATTTAGTATCAAGTGAGCACAACTGTAGTACAAGAATAAGATCAGACAGACGTCTTCGGAATTAGACCTTGGTAGCTGAGGTGGACCATTTTTAGGGCTTTGCCTCTCAGTTGCCCTCGGCATACGATCTCTGATATTCAGTCACTTATAGCTTGAGCTTGGGAAGAGACGACCCCCTGAACAAATGGTGTAGTAGATAAATTATTGACAGCTGTTTTCGAACAACACGTCAACCATAACTTAGTTCATTAATAATACCTTATTGAAATGCTCGAATTGCGTCTCATTAATGCAAATTACATAGCAATTAGATATTGCAATAATACAGAGATTTTCAGTACCGGTAAAACCGAGAGAAAAATTAGTCAATACCGGTATTGACATTATTATTATTATTTTAATTAATTGATAATAAAAAAAAACACGAAAAAATAATCCGAGTACCGTTTGCATTCTTCACCATGTTTATTAATTAGAATACCCTGGAAATTTTTCTTTCAATGTATTATATTTTAATTATATCATTATCCATTTTAATGCTTACAATGTCTATTCATTAAAATTCAAACTGAATGCTTTACTGACAAATTTATGCTGTAATGTATTGCTAAGTGTAAATGCATGCTTTCAAATTTTGCGTACAATTCCAAAAATTTAAGAGTAATTGACAATAAATTTTTTCAATGATGTTGAATGAAAATGTAGTAACTATAGTCGTCTTGAAGTTTTTTTTTGTAATATAATAAACAAGCAGGTCCGTCTGACTATTTATGAAAATTATGTGTATCAAACAATGAAAAGCGTTTATACAACATTCCTTACATTCAGGTACTTCTAAAAATACTTTATACGCTGATCCTTTATTGTGTTGTCTACGAGTACTAATAAAAATCAGTAAGACGACTGTGTAAAAAACATTTTTATCCCATATATTTTTTTTACTTTTATTCATTCGTTACATTGTCAAAAAAAATATTTTTAAAAACGCGGGCGGCAAATTAGTATATAATAGGCCCAGGAAAAATTCACTTGTTGGTATTTTTTTAATGTCGCCGTCGCAGTGGGAACGCTCGGTAACGAGCGTACCTACTGCGATGGCTCCGACACGATTTTGTTGCTTTTGACGTGAATTTTTGACTTCTGAATAGTGATATTTGTTTTTGCACTCTCCTATTGACCAAAATTAGGTTTTAATGTACTTTGACCAATACTCTCTTTTCAAAAGACGTAAAATTGGATAAAATCGCAACTTTCTAGGGCACTCTAAAGCTCGCAGCCGAAAGTCTCTTAGAAAGACTCTTTGAAATTTTAAAAAGTGCTTTATTGAGTAGATGCTACGCCGAGAATGCAAGGAATTGCTTCGCTTCTACAAAAAATGATACAATTACAGATACGACTCGTACTACTTCTTGCTTAGAAGAATAAAATAAAAAAAAAAGCGTTTATTTTCATTCACAAAACTCATTAATATTATGTTTTACGAATTTTTGCTTCTTTTTAAATATTAAATGAATATGAGGGAAAACTCTTAATACTGTATTATATTTAAAATGCTTAATTCGATACAGACTTCGGCTCTTTTGGCAAAAAATTGCTTGTGACTTCTGTGACTCTCTATTTATATTATATTATTTTAGTGTCGTTTACGGATGCTCCGTGAATAATACGACTGTATGATCATGTAGTTCTAGTGCATGATTTTTTTATTTATTTAATTATTCTGTATTTATATTTAAAGCGTAATGATATAATTAATGTTTATATTATATTAATGCGTATATATTGATAATTACATACAATTCAATTATTGCAATACATGAATATTATAATGCTAATTAAAAAAATGTGTTAAAGTGAAAAATGTGCAAAAATTAATCTGATCAGTACTGAAATAAATCTATCTATTACTCTAACCAGCCGGCTGATTTATCTTTGCTTTGGTGATCTAAGAAATAACGTATGGGAATCGGTAGAATGAAAAACGATTTTCGAACTTTTTCGATAATCTAAAATCCGCGGCTCATGAACCATGCTACGTGATTCCATAAAATATAAACTTTAATTTAATTAACGCTATGAATTATTTATATTTATAAACAGTCAGATATAATGGGTAGTTGGAATTGAAAATGATCGTGCAGTAGAGCCGGCTGAAGACTTGCATCTCAAAAGTTAATGCAGCACATCCCCGGCGGATTATCCCGGCATTACGACGATGACGCTCGTCCCAGAGGATGGCGCTTTAGAGGGACGCAGAATTAGATATGCCACTCAAAATTTGCCTCTGTCATTTCTCGCTCTTCGCCCTTCTGACGCGAAAAAGTTTCTTTTTATACGGCACTAAACTGGAAACACGCTCCCGAAACCGTAATGCGAGAGGGTCGTATGTATATATACTTAGGTATCTATACGTACATCATGTACCTCGTGTATCATACACGTGCTCAAAGTCAAACTGCCAAAAATGTTTTAATGCTCGAACGACGGATAGACGTGCTGGCATATTTTAAACAGCTAAAACTTTTTTTCTATACCCACTGAAAGGGCTTTGAATAGTTTCGAAACTGGCTGTGGCTACCAAATAATGTCAAAAATCTTGATGCGAATTTAATATTTTTATTTAAAAAAAAGATGGATTATTTTTGTTTTATTCTTATTCTTATAGTTTATGTTTTGCTACCATAAATCAAGCTATAATAATTCATATATTTAGGAACATAATCCATCTTGAGCTACCGGTTGTCACTCGAGTAAATTAAGTAACGAGCTCGCCATAATAGAACAGAGAGAACCTAACCGGCAATATGATGTTAAAATTAATTTAAAATTTGATTTCGACAGTTTGAGTTAAAATTCGATATCCAAAGTTTGGATTTGCTTTGTTGGCGTTTGATGGAGCACTCAATCGGCAGTTAACAGCAGCGGCGAATGCCAATCGATAGCCGGTCTAATGGAATAGGCGCAAATCTACGCAGCGTATTATATTTAATCGAACGATATTGTGCACTGTCGAGAATTTCCCGTCTCGCCGAGATGGGAATTAACGCGTTACAATTTCGCTCTTCCCAAATTGTCGGATGAAGTTTTCAACCACTTTGACGTTTTTATCATCCGTTCGGTATCGAACACGCGTTTCGCCCGGGGGAGAGAAAGAGACGGACGCTTCGTTCTGCGGCGGGTTAGAGAGGGACGGACGATGCAAATTGCGAATTATACACTCCGTTTTATGATTTCCATTAGAGCGGGTGGGTAAATATTAGGGAAGAGATGTCACTACGTTTTTGCAGCAAGAATCTCCCGGTGTATTCGAAACTGTTGCTCAACTTCTCAAACATTTATATTTATATTTTTTATACGAATTATAGCATCAACTCAGCGCACCATATTTTATCATAAAAACAACAAAAACAACTCTATGGTATACAAAGATAATTCAGTACAGAACCCTCATTTTCAAATCACTCAGGTGCGGCATCGATCGGTCTTCCGATGGGGCGTTTATTTTCCAGATTTTACATAAAAAATTTGGTTCATTCGTACCACACGCCTGACTAACTGAAGATGCTAAATTCTGGAGAAAACCGAGAAAACAGTAAAGCCATAATTTTCCATTCAGTAGTAAAAAATTATAATATTTTTTTTAAAAATATTTATAAATAGCAGCGCTTTTAGTGTAGATTTTGAAAAAATCATGTCAGTTAAAGGGTTAAGATAAACAGTTGCTTATCAAACGTTTTTTTATTGCTAACCAAAATTTTTAATTTATTTTATTTGACTGCGCAAATGAATATAATATTAGTTTCTGAAATTTACACAGTAGTTTATTTTCTTTTGAATTTTGCATAATACAAATGCGCAAAATTAATAAAATCATGCCGTCGCTGTCGCGCGGGCATGATTAGGGACGCAATCGCGACTTTTTAGGGCACTCTAAAGCTCGCAGCCGAAATTCGCCATCGGGTTGTCGACACTGCTTCTAAGTAACTTTATAAAGTACTTCATTAAGTAGACGCTATGTCAAGAATGTAATGCATTGTACCAGAACGCTCCTAGCAAAAAAAACACGAATAGGACCCGTATTCTCTCTTGTTTTACTTCATTTGCATTCATACAATCGAGCCATATTTAAAGACGCTAAAAATTAGCTTATCGTACTTTTATAAATAAATTATTAAAGTGACACGCGCTCCGCATAATGAAGCCGAGCATCCTAGACGCCTTATCACAAACTTTGGCTATGTGTATACAAAATCTTTCTTTTTGTTTAAATAAATCTGTAAGAGAATTCTGCCGGGGAATAGGATCTGGAAAATGCGACAATATGACACTTGGCGATTCTGTGACGCTGAAACGTCGAGTATTGTCGATTGACTACCTCCTCAGTGACTCTAGGTTTTTTTATAAAGGGAATTAATTCGAATTTATGTGAATAAGCTGAAACACTTTCAAGTCATCAACATATAATAAATATACTGAATTATGCCAGTGATATTAATTTAATAAGATAGGCCCAATACGTTACACTGGTGTAACAATCGATACATACTATTGAATATTGTGGAAGCACCAATCCAAAGTTTAAATGGTTCCGAGTGTTATATATATTAAATATACTGAATTTTTAATTGCCGCATGTATGTATGCCATTGATATTAATTTAATAGGATAGGTCCAATACGTTACAATGTGGTAACAATCGATGCATACTATTTAATATTGTGGAAGCACCAAACCAAAGTTTAAATAATTCCGAGTGATATGTAAATAAGATACAAAAATTTAACTCAATATAGTGGATACATAGTTGTGAAAGCACGTCGCGTTGAAAGCCACTGGCGTTGGCTATAAAAAATGCATTTTTGAGTGCAGATCTTGCGGCCGCCGACCATAAAGATGGGTAATTTTTCATAAATATTCACAGTGTGCATTTTTGGCAGCTTTCAACGAGAAAGTGTACACATAAAGCCGAACGAATCGCAGGGGAGCTGCCCCTACGCCGAAACCTTTCAACGACCATTTTATATACCTTCAAAATTCAATTAGTCCAAATCTGAAGCGTTTAAAGATGAACTTTAGCACTGGGGATTCGATTTCTCCTTTTCGCTTCGACTGAAAAGATTTATTTTTGTTTTATTTATTACCAACTCTTTTTATGCGGCGAAATATTTTCATTTAATGCGGTAAAATAAAAAAAGGTAATATATTCCATTAAATCCACTTTTTTATGGTAAAGAGGGCACTTCGAAAAGGTACTAAAGAAGGGTTCCTCTTTAGGAGATATATTTGCAATAATAATAAAATTACGCCTTCAATGTATCATATTCAAATGTGAGTGTTTTAAATATTTTATTGCTGATTGTTATTTAAAGAGTTTAAAATTAATAAATAAATATAATATTATAAATAAATATATAGAATTTATTCTTTACAAATTTAAAATTTAATTTATGTTTTAAAAATATATTAATTTATTTAGATCATATAGTTAATTGTTTATACACTAAATAAATATAATCTAAACATACATATAAAATGTAATATAAACATAAACAGAATGTAATAAAGTCTTTTATACCATAATTTATATCTTAATGTACGAAGGTATCTTTATTCCATTGAGAAAACCCGCAACATTTTTATTCTTGCGGATAGTTCTAGGAATATTATTATACAAATTTACACCTCTGCAGAATATTCCCCTGGCCGTACTCGTCTTCCTATATCCAATTATCCTTAATTCTATTTCTAGTATTAAATCTACGAACTTCAATATTTATTATTAAATAATTATTAAAATTCTTTGGTAGCATATTATTTTTTAATTTATATATAAATAATAAGATATTTATCTTTAATATTTCTTGAATATCCAATCATTCCAATCTTTCAATCATACTTTTACAACTATTTTTATTTAACACTACTCTTGTGCTTATTCACATTATTTTTAACAAAATTAAAGGATAAAAAACAATTTATATTTTAAAGATTAAATACACAATTATTAGCAATTTAAATTTTATAATTAAAATGCAAATTGTATATTGTTATATTTTCTCTATATTTTTATGAATAAGTTAAGCTTTTAGCAAACTATGGTAAAAGCTTGTAGAACGTTTTATATGAATGCTAAATGTTAAAAAATGACGATGTCTTTAGATTAATTAACAAGTATGTTAAGTGCTATAAGTGCTTTTTTCTAGAATCGTTGAGATTCAATTTATTGCATTCTTGGCGTAGTTGATAAGGAAGAGGGTCGAGATGACAACCCATTATTGCTTAGCGATTTTCAGCTGTGAGTTATAAAATGTTTTAGAGTGTCGCGATCGCGTCCCCAATTCTTTCCCGTTGAGGTCAGGATGTCATGATTTTACATGAAGTATATTTAAATCGAGTATAATTATAAATTATAAATTCGCAGAAGTTAAAAGCAATACACGTCTTAAAAATATCAACCATATAATTAAATGTAATTTGTTTCAATACGATGTCATATTTTTTGTTTATGTGAAGTTTGTCATTCAATTATTCAGAAGCTCACATTGGAACATCGATAAATATCTAAGCGGATCATAAAAATAACATATAATAACACAATTTAAAAGAACCGCTTTCCCTTTGGTACAGACTCCCAGATTAGATAGAATACAAATAGCTCCGAGACGGTCGGTCGGCACGAGAGGAAATGAAATCCCATTCATAACGCGGAATAACATTATTTCTGTTGTCAGGAATTTGTCGGATTTGTAATGATAAACTGAGCTCTTCTTAGTTTTTGCCCCCCGCATGATATGGTCTGGTGATCACCGCCTTAACGGGATTATCCCCCAATCTGCTGCTTCGATAACATTTTTTTTATCTATTTATTATTTTGTCAACGTATAAAACGCTCGGTTACGTTTCTGCGTTTACGTTATTTATTTCTACTACTCGTACCGATAAAATAATAATAAGAAAAAACAAGATACTGCGTAAAAATAGGCTTATATGGGGCTCACAAAAGTTCCAATAAGGTTTAAATAACAATACATAATCAATACTTTATTTACTTAATTGTAGCAAAATATTATATAGTAAGAGACAAATTTCTAACAATTATTATACTAGCTTTCGTATATTTTTATCCGACAGCACTTAGTTAAATAAATACAATGCATGATTTCTTATTTTTTTATATAATAAAATTACACTGGTGTTGATTAGTCAGAAGTGCAGGACAAACTGGCCAAAAATCTATACAGGAGATTCTATGACTCATGTGGCAGTTAAATGATTCATTACTACTAAACTTGATAATCATTTCTTATTAAATGATACAGTAGTTTATGCTAGATGATACGTTATACATAAGGACGTCATTTCAGCTTTTTCAAAGGAGGGGGAGGGGAGGGTAAAAGTTGGCTAATCAGTGGTTGTTTTTTATTATTGTCATTTCATTAAGATGCATAATATTTCATTAAATTTAAGGCGGTCCCTGTTTAAAATCCACATCAAAAGCAATAAAATCGTGCCGTCGCAGTGGATACGCTCGGTTATCTAGCGTTCATATTAAGACTTGTAACAATATTACGAATTACAATGAGTGGGAATCAAATGAAGCATATCAAAACCGAATTTTGACTAAAAGGAGAGCGTGAAAATCAATTATTCCTTCTCAGAAATAAAAAATTCACGTCAAAAGCAATTCAGATTTTTCCAGGCGGGAGGGCAAAAGTTGGAAAGTCAGTGGTCGTTTTTTTAATATTTCGATATCATTAACATTCATAATACTTCATTAGATGACATGCATTTTTTTTGGCAAATTCAGGAGGTGGAAAAATTTCTCCATCTGTCTCTCTTTTAAATAACGTTCTGGTTATATATACCAAAGGCAATTTTTTTTGCAATTTTTAATTCGATTTATGAAAAATTATTGTCATAAATCTATTAATAATGAATAAAGTTTACATTTTATGGTAGCCTGACCGAATAAGGGTGAAGCCCTGGAGTTAGGCCTAAGGACTTGGGCTCTCTGTTCCTATTGCAGTCACGTTCTTCTTCAGTGATGACATTGGCTCCAAATCCGTTATAAACACTTCTTAGATCTGTCACATTATTGTCTTTCGAATACACCTGAATTTTAAATATATGTAAAAGTGAAATTCAATTTTAATATTTCTGCATTTATTTAATAAATACCACTTAAATTTACAAATTATTGTTTGATAAAAAATGCATTCTTACAATTTTTGCTATATAACCAAATAGCTGAAAATCTTTTTATGTTAAACATTTATTTTTATGGAAGAAAATATAAAATTAATATTTTTGTAATGCATAGTTTTTATATTTCTACTTATGATACAAAACATATTTTTGATACAGTTAATGTTACGCGTTATTATAACAGTTGAGAACCACTGGTCTTTATTATTAAAATTAAACATATTCAATTATTTTCGACAAAAATATCATCTTTATTTGTCAAAGTAATTAGCTATAATATTTTTTCAAATATAATTCGCAACAGATCTTTTTATAAAAAAAAATATATCGCTCTTTCATTCGGGAGTTTTTAGTGAGACAGAGAAACATAAGTAGAAGCTTTGAGAATCATAGCACACATTCCTAAAAGAGTCCCCAAATAGACGACGACCTGCATACAAAACAGCATTAGTAAAACCACGAAACTAACATTGAGACAACTTTTGAAAAAACACTAGAATAATAAAAAAATGTTAAAAACTCTCACAAGCTGCATCGCAAAATAAATAACCGATTTTTAATCGTGGATTTCGATCTGGTTTTAATGCTTTCTTACAGGACCAGATTTATTAAAACAGTCTGAAGAATAGGGGCTCAAAATCCAGGGGCCTTCAGCTGAGGTATATAATAACAACAGTAATTATATTCGTCTTTATGAACTAGTAGCAAAATTCGATCCATTTTTATATGTTATATATTCAGGATCTTCTTATTTGTTATAAATCAGTGACAAAGAATACTCATAATTTTATACAGCACACTTCTTAACCAAATTATAGCTTCAAAATCATCCGGTTTCACATAAATTAAAATCTCACTAATCACCCTAAAAGGAGTAGCGTTCCGATAGTTTTTTTAATTACACTGTTGGGCACAACCATGTCGTCATCTCGAGTCGCTAAGAGTTCTTGAGTCGGCAATCTTAAGACGTCATCTTGCTAATTTTACAATTAAATTTTTTAGGAATATTTGCTATGAGAAATGTAACGATAATAATTATATTATTTTTGGCATAGTGTTTTGAGAATTATTATTGTCAATGTTTTAATGCGTTTTCATGAAAATCGAGCAATGATAAATATATTATATTTATAAATATTTAATGGAATTAATTTCAACATAAAATATCTACTGTTTAATTTTTTTCTAACAATTCAAGACTGAACTTATTTGTTTTAGGCAAATATGATTATAATATTTAATAAAATAAAAATTAATGATAAATTAAAGTATTATATATTATTTACTTTAACTGAAATACCTCATTTTGTAGATTGTTGTAATATTACATAATTAGGTATTCAATAATTGATTAATTTGTTTTATTTAATATACTTAATAATCTTAATCTCTAACACATATTTTTGAGTTTTGGTTTTTCATACACTTTTTTGAACTTGTTTTGCATAAAATTGTGAAATAATTCTGCCTCGACTCGTTCCAAATGTAAATTAGTATGATTTTCTTGTCTTTTATCACGAGTTCCGTGTTTCGCACAATATTGAAAAAACGATATTGTAATATATAAATAAATAAAAAACATTTGTTTAAATCAAACTTTTTTTGGAGGGTAGCCCCATACTTGAATCTTGCCACGGGTAGTGCGTTTCTTAGTTTCGGTCCTGACTGTATTTATTGGTAATATATATCTATACACAAATAATTATGCGACTGCTGTTGACGGCTTAAGTTCTAGTAGTAATCCTCGAAACCACAGCAGTGCAATCTAGTAGAAGCAGCGGGGACTAACATCAAACAGCGAATTACATATTATCTTACACGTGCTGATAATTATGAATTAATTTATGTAATATTATAAAAAATATATAAAAACGAGTTTGCCACATGCTTATCTAATTACTGACCCAGATCTTTGTAAAGGGTTTCATAAAATCATTTGATAAAAATCTGATTAAAAGGAAAATTTTGTTTAAATAGCAAGTCGTCTAAAAGAGAGCGACGACAGATAAGGCCATATTTTTGTGCGCTTTGAAAGTCCGTCCAGTAGGTATCGCTGACAACCGCAGCTGCCAAAAGGGACAAAACCCTCCGTGTTTGGGTTTCGATTGTGGGAACACAAAGACAAAGGGCCGTGCGAACGTAATCGTTTCCGAAAAAATAAAAACCACAGCAGCCCTGGGCGCGATTTAATTAGAGCGCGTTATCTCGCGCATAACGACGCCGGCGTTGCAAGATGTAGCTTTTAATTAATACACGAGATGAACTCTCCTAAAGAGAGAAAGAGAGGCCTTCGATAAACTCGACGATGTTTAATCTAACGTGAAGAGCTGTCAGTTACGCCCGACTTGTTGCAAATCTTAGGGGGGGTTTCAGACGGTCACTTTCCTGCAATACCGCTGCTTTTTTCCTTCCGTTTAGCTTCTACGCCAATTACACACTGTTCTCTGTCTACGAAAACAAATACAGATGCACATTCAGCGGTCGAACGAACACAATAATACGCAATATTTCTATGAATTTGACTGTCTCTATCTACTATGCGAAGATACACGCAAGAGATAAGAGACAGGTAAATTTATATAGTAGACAAGTATATGTTTTACATGAAACAAAAACAGTACAAATTTAAGTATAATAATACTCTAGTTCAGGGGTGCGCAAATCTTTTGGTTGTCGGGCTACATTGGAGATAAAAATTTGTCTATTTTAAAAAAAAATTTAATTTTTTTTTTATAATACAGGCGGCCCTCGACTTTCGCACATAATTGGTTCCTGAAAATGTGTGCGAATGTTGAATGTACGAAAGTCGAGGGAAGTAAAAAAATCGAAATTGTGTGTATTTTAAAATATTTATTTATCAAGTAAATATAATATGTTTAAGAGGCGTTTAGGAGACACGTTTAAGTGGAGTTTGCGGGTGTTTCCTTTGAAAAGTTATCAAGAGTTAACTGTTTTCTATTATTCTTTTTCTTTTCTTCATATACTATTTTATAACATGCTATGTTTTTATTGATCGCCCCACGCACTTAAAATATGCGTTCTCCATTGGGATCACAATCTTCCATAATATTTTAAAAATTGTCAAGGTGCGTGAAGGCTTCATTCATATTTTTCATTGTTAAAGAGTTTTCCAAAATAAATTTGTCTCATCTACATTAAATATTTGGCTAGAGGAATATTCTAGATCTTCAATAATTTTGGATAATTAGGAAATAAATTCTTTTGCAGCATCTTTATATGCATCAGCCGATTCTCCAGTAAATTTAATATTATGAAAAGAATATCTCATTTTAAAATTGTAAAACCAACCGTTACTTGCTTGAAAAGCCGTGTTAAAATATTATCTTAATCTATCCTTCTAATCTTAGTGCAAACTAAGAATTTTTGCTTGAATAATTGAAATACTCAGAGGGACATCTTTTTGATGTTGGTCATCGATCTACGATGACAAAGATTTTCCATTTCATCCATGTTTTTTTTTTGGAAACATTTTATTTAAGATTGTGGAAATATATCTTTATTTTCCACAATTTTGAACGTATTCTTTAATTAAATTTTTATTTTTCAAAATTGAACATATCGTAGACCTGTTTGTATCATACGAACATCCGATTGAAGCAAATGATTCACCGCTATCAAAACGATTTAAAAAAAAAAATTAAATTTAAAAAAATTGTTTTTTTTTTTAAATAGTTGCTTAAATAAATTTAGTTTTAACTGAAATAAAATTATATTAATATTTATTTTTCCCTGCAACGCATCGTTAAGGAAATTTTAAAAAGTTATTATGTCCAGAGCAAAGGCAAAATCACAAATCCAATTATGGTCTAAGTTCAGAAAAAATCTGATATATGTTTCATTTCTAAAAATCACTTTTTAATTCCCATATTCGACGAAGAAGTTTTCCTTAATAAAAGGACAAGTTAAAGGACATCTGAATATTCAGAATCGATATCATGAAGACAACTAATAAATTATCATAATTCAGACCCCTTGATTTAATTTACCAATATAATATATGTTTTTTCCCAACGCTTATTAATCTAAAATACAATGAATTTTTATTATTTCTTGTGAACTTCCGAATTTTTCCGGTAAAACTTGTCCATCAGTCACGAGATTTTTCCATAGTAATTTATATTTGATTAGACAATTATTTACTTGTTGTAATATATTATTTCCAGTTGTCTGGTCCTTCACAGACTCCATTGATAATAGTTATTCGATTATGTCGAAATCAGGGGTACATGCTGTTTAAAAAATAACAATTGAGCTGTTTCCTTTTGATCAGTACTTTTATCGAGAGCGATTGAATATTATATTATCAATTGTAATATTGCTTATTCACATCATTATCAATACATTCAATTCTATGTAGTAATTTCCGTCATGATAAAATTACATTTTGTAATTGGTTTTTAATACTTGGACATACAAATCATGCATTTCTTAACACTTTACCTACCGGTTACACCAATTGGCGTCACACCGCAGACTCTTATTCATTTTAGGTGTAATATTTAATATTTTTTTATATGTTTATTTAAATTTTTTTATGTGACGTAAAAATATGAAACCCATTAATTTGAGAAAAATATACAAAAAAAAATATTTTTCTCAGTTGATCAAATGTTTTATTAGTTAGTAAAGCAAAGATATTTTTTTATTAAATCATTATTTTTTTCCTGGTTTATCTATATACATATATACAATTTTTAAATTGTGCCATAAACTATATCTGTAAATTTGTCGAAATTGTAAGCTAAGTTTGATTTGACATCTACCTTGAATTTCGTATTTTATCTGTTTAGTTTTAGACTGTCTGTACAATAAATCGTCCCTTACGATACACCTAAATGAAATAATATAATTTTCTATGTATTTTATATATTATATTATATATTTATATTTATATAGTAGTGGTCTTGTTTTTTTATATTTATTTGGAACAAACGGATAATAGACGGTGCACACAAAAGCTCTCAACTTGAGCGCATTCAACGCAGACCTTTTCGAGCAAACTATAAAGGTGTGATAATTCTATAGAGAACAAGGTAGGTGTTGTTTATGTGTACATAATACACGACACGAAAAAATCTTATGTATTATATGAAATATATATATCGTACCTGCGAACGGTCGGGTTATTCTACGATACGATTCGTATAAGTTCAGCTTCCCGTTCTGATAACAATTCACTATCTCAATAACGCTCAGGTTAGTTACTGAATTTGTATTCTAAAACGGCTACAATGTGCGGTTCCTGGACATGACACGACAAAATGTTGTTTAGTAGCAACATCATTGTGTTGCGGTGTTGCTTTGAGTTTCAAATGCAGGCAACGATATACTAGGTACTGCCGATCTATAGGCGAAAAGTTTAATCGTGTAATTATTCCGGAAAATGGTATAGTAGGCCATCTACTTATAACAATGCTTCTAAGGAATCAAACAATGCGATAGTTACATATATTTATATACACTATATACGTTTATATAGAGAAGGATAGATGTATAAGAGGTACAAATGATATGACCTCTCTTAAACAAATAATAATATATTTTTGTCCAAAAAGCTAGATAATTTATTTTAAATACTTTTCTGATAATCATTTCTAGTTTCTGGTTTCGCAAATCAAATGTAACTATTTATACTTATTTATTTAATACACATATAAGTGTTTGCTTAGCCAGATCTTTAAGGGTCTTATAATGCTCTTTATGCCACGCTTATTATTATATTATATAAATATGCTTATCATCTCATCTATGCGAGCCCATAAAACATTAAATTAATATTTAATTAAGGAAGCTAGATATTGACGATGATAATATGTATACAAATATTTCTTAAGTATATACATATAATATATGTATTGATGTATTGAATATCACACGCAAAGGAAAATATGATAAAAGCCGATACTTTGAACGCCCTCAAAGACACCCCCGTCCCATTTGTGCAGTGAATGCAGGTCGTTTTGTATTGTGCAAGTTTGAACATTAAAAGCGAAGTCGGGGGGTCGCATCCCTCGGTCGACAGGTGGAGTTTAAGATATACGAGCGCGTTTAAATTGTCAAAAACGCAACGCAGGAAATGTGCTCGTTTAAAAGGACACGTTACAGCCGAGAGTGTCCAGCGGGCGAGGGGACGCTGAATTTGCGTAAATGTCACTCACAGGTGCTGGACCAGTGATTGATCACCGCCTCGACCGCATGCATACTGTTAAACACCAATTTACTACACACACTCGCATATGTGCGAATTAAAACGCTGATCGATGTTTAAAATGATGCTAACGCCCATTTTTTTATTAAGTCAATTGTCCTCTCTACTTTTACTTGTTTTCTGCTAAACGATCTATCTTCTGCGTCTTTGCATAGCTAAAATATAATTTTATTTGATACTTTTGATTTTGTTTATGCTACTGACTTTCCTAAGAAAAATTAAAGACAAAAAAATCGAAGTTATTTATATATTTTTATTGGATTCGTTATTCTGACGAACCCTGCAAAGCGAAAGAGTAGTGTTTTATTCATTTTTCTACCGCCTAAGACTTAAATCTGATTTCTTTGCCGATCTTGAGTTTTGGCGAATATTGCGTTAAAAGGAATCGGATGTCCTATTTAGCATGTAATCGCTTTCCTTGCCTAATGCCTTCTTCGGGCTCTTCTACAGCGAAACCCTTTTAAGGCGCTCGCTTTTGGTGTGACGTGCGAGGGAGATTTTTATTTGAGGAGTCTCATAAACGTAGACATTTTCGGTCATAATCGACACACAACCGGCCATGTAACGCATGCCTGATTTTCTAACAATTGCACACGTTTTCAGTGCAATTGTTAGAAAATCAGTTTTCAGGGTCATAAAATCAGCATTTCTTAAAATAATAAATTGGTTATTATTAAGCTCTTGTTATTCGTGGATTAATATATGTTTTAGTGCATTCAGGGTTGAGAACCACACTAGACAATCCCATCGCGAATATGCCGCCCCCAAGCAAGTGCCGCCCGGCGCGGGCCGCTCCGGGCGGCACTTGTTTAGAAAGAATGTATCTAATATAATATATAGTAAAAATAATAATTAACCATAGGATGTCAATTTCCATTATATTTAATCGCAGACTAATCTAATTAAAATAATATTCATTGATACAATTGTACATTTTTAGACACATATTTTTGTTGTAGTATATATAGGATTTTTTTAAATGGTTTATTTTTTCTTTTTTTTAATACCAAGGGTCCGCAAAAGAGTCGATATGACACTGTAAGTGGTCTAATTACTACAGAATTCTAATATGAGAGTATTGGTTAAAGTGTATTCAAACCGAATTTTGGGCAATAGGATGGGGCGAAGAAACAATTATCACTTCTCAGAATTAAAAAATTCACGTCAAAAGCAATAAAATCGTGTCGGCTCCTTCGCAGTGGGAACGCTTTGTATGAACGATTCCACAGAGACGGCGCTGACAAGATTTTATTGCTTTTGACGTAGATTTTTTACTTATGAGAAAAGATAATTGTTTTTTGCGCCTTATTGTTGGTCAAAATTGGTTGATATATTCCTTATTTAATTCGTAATATTATTATAAAAGTCGTAGTATGAACAATAGATCACCCAACGTACCAACTACGAAGGCGACGGCACGATATTATTACTTTTGACGTGGATTTTTCACTTCTGAGAAGGTATAATTGTGTTTTGCGCTCTTCCTTTGGGCAAAATTTGGCTTAGATGTTCCTCTATTTAATTCATAAGACATTCAAATTTGGTCATCCTGTATTTGTGTCATTTATTTTTAATATTTTTTAAAGTTACATTTATTTTTAAGTATTATATCACATTTGCAATTTTTATGGAACGACAAGAAAAAAATAATTTATTGCGATTCTTTGAGCGATTTTAATAAATGATTTATAAATAAAATGTTTTGAGCGCCATTTGTGCCATTTGCGCCATTAATTACAATTCAAAAGTCACCATAACCAATTGAACAACAAAAAGAGAAACCCAATCATTAACCCATTATGATTTAGACCTAAACATTTTGAGCCTGCGGCCCCATTTGCGATTAATATTTTTCTTTGCCCCCCCCCCTCCGCACAAAAGTCGCTCTAGAAAAGTACATATTAAAAGTTAAACGTTTAATTTAAAATTACAAAATATTTATCCTTTAAGCTTACATAATATATTAATTTTAAGAATAAAATTAGTAATACATTGAAAGTTCATTTTATTTAATGTGATTATTGTGCATCATGCAAACTAGCTAGCTTTTTGATATCTGGTTGGAATGTTGTCAGCGACAAACGAATATCGCATCTATTCACGACATCAATACGGTTACGAGCTTTTGAGATGAGATGCATAACTTGACTAAATCCATATTCAACGAGACAAGATGTGGGAAATGCAATGAAATATAAGCTGTGAAAACGTACTTGCAATTTCAATGCTTATCTATAAATTATTTGTATTTAGTTTATATTTATTAGACTTTCTTGATGTCTTCATATTATATTTATATGATCTATAATACGTTGCGCACTAGCAACACTCGTTATTTGAAATACTCAATTTAATTTAATACATATAAAAAACACATATTAATAACAAGTTACAATTTGAACGAAATTATATTTTTTTGTTTTTTTGAATATTATTTAAATATATTCTTTTGTTATTTATTTTATTCTGACTGTGGTTACCATAGAGTTTGCTATACCTCCCTAAAAGTTGTTTTTTTGCTTGTGCCTCCCATTGAATGTTCTGTGGCCATTTGGACTTCGGTTGAGAAACGCTGATTTAAACCACACGTCACACAACAGAAGAGATCTCAGCAGTATAAAAATACTATTTGTGTGAGTATTATATCCCGTGCGCGTTTTTACGAGACCGATGAAAATTAATACTTAAAGCGGTTGACAGTCACAAATGCTTAAAAATTTTCTTAATCTGTTACTGGTCTGAGGTTTTTTTTTGAGTGACAATAAAAAGTGCGGAAAATCCAAATCGCTTAAATCGCGGTTTTTCTGATCGACATTTTCAAAGCATTTTAAATTTTTCATTAAGCTGCATATTTCAGATTTTGCCTCAGTCTCAGTCATTTCCATGTTCGGAAGAATTTTTATCCAAGATTGAACTAGTGTTACTGGCTTTAATATATAACCAATATTGTGCTATTCCATGCATTTTTTCACCTTTCAGCCGTTTCATTGATGATTACACCTTGGTCCATGGATCGAATTAAACTTTATAAATTTTCAACCATAAGACCGTGGTTCGTTTTAAATATGATTTCATTCAGATGAGAAGGAGGCAATTTCTGTGGCAATTCTTTACTATTTAAAATAATTCTCACTTCATGAACCCATTTGGTTTTGCACTAATCTTCGAAGATCTCTCTGTCTAGCCATGCTGATTTTTAATTATTTTAATCAACAAGGAGATTTTTTTTCTTTTCCAATCAAAGGTTATATTTAATGCGTTCCAGATACATATGCGCAACACATGACTATAATGCTCTTTAGATGACTTAAAAATTTAAAATATTTCATGCACGGTTAATCCGCACCCAGATAATCGAGAGTACACTGTATTAGCAACATTTATAGTAGCGCAATATCAGTCCATTAATTTACATTAATATTTTAGAGTAGTACGTAAATATCTATTTATGATGAATTCATATTGCATATGAAAAAATTCATATTTTCCACTTTTATATCTTAAAGTGTATTTTATTTGGGTAGTAATTATTATTTAGTACTAGTGCAATTAATTATTAAATTGCATTGCATTTAATCTGAAAAGCCTTAATTAGATGTTTATAAACGCTCGCTTTGTATTTAATTATAGGCCCCCAGCGCAATTCGATAATTGTTAGTTGATTGAAAATTGTAATTTTGTCGAAGCTCGTGGATAATGATCAGGTTGCGACTCTTTTTAATTTTGTTATATTTAACTCTAGCGAGAGATGAAAAATCTCTATCAAATGTCGCTTTGAAAGAACACAATAAAACTATGAGTCAGACAATGTTACCATTACACGTGCGATGGGTTCGAAGGAAGAGTAACGAGAAGCATTATTTCGCCCCTTTGAAAGTGTATTATTGAATCACATATTATATTATAGAAGGGGAAGTGCTACATATATAAATGAGTAGCATAATTTTTTGCATCGCCGAACTCTGATATAAATCACAAAATTTATTCTTCGGGTCACTGGCACGCGACGGATTAACCCTTATCTAAATGTTATTTAATACGCGTTGAGTACCTGCTTCTTAGGTTCATTTCAATTTCAATATTATAAAATGGACGATGATGGTTGTCAACCATAAAATAAATTGTGAAAGCAAGTGGTCTACACGATATCGAAGGCATACACTTCGAATAGAGCATGTATGAGTCACTTACAATTAATATTTTGCTTAATACTGCTTTTTCATAGGATCGATATTTTCGATACTTTAAAGCTAATTAAGGTAGGCATTGATAATACAGTTTTGGTGTATTTCGATATTGCATTGTAAGTTGAAATTTGTGACAGTAATGTTTCTATGCAGAAATGGCATTAAGATGCATAGTAATTCATTAAATGACATCTATTTTTTTGGCAAATTTAAGGTGGGAGGCAAATGCTCTTACCTGCCTTGTCACCAATGACTCTGTTTAGAATTCACGTCAAACACAAAATTTTTTATAAAAATATTACGACTTATAATAAGCAAAAATTGAATAAAACATATTTAAACCAAATTTTACCCAATTGGAGAGTGCAGAAAACAATTATCTCTTCTCAGTAGTCAAAAATCCACGTCAAAAGCAATAAAATCGCGCCGTCGCTGTCGCAGTGGCAATGCCGTTACCGATCGACGGCGTCGACACGCTTTTTATTGCTTTTGACTTCTGAGAAGTGATAATTGTTTTTGCGTCCTCCTATTAATCAAAATTCGGTTTGAATACACTTTGACCAATACTCTCATATTAGGAGCATGTAGTAAAATCGGTAAAGATAGCTACCATATTTTTAAAATAGTGTAATATCGAAGTGCAGACTAACTATAGAGTAATATGCGAGATGTGACGTCTGTCTGCTCTTCTTTTTCTGCTTATTTTCCCTTGATGCGTTGGCTTTGTTTGCATTTTGGACTTTACCTAATGAAAGTTCTAAAACTAAAATTAGTTTTCAAAAATATATTCAAGTTGGGTTTGGTTAATTCGTTTAGGTTAGGTTTGTGTTTAAACAGAAAATTAACGTTTCGTAACTATCAAATTGAATTCCATAGACATTTTAGAGCATATATCTACTGGTGAACATGAATTTGCAATTCACTAATGAAAATATAACTATACAGGATTTTGTTATATTTTCACTGGTAAAAATAAATATCTACTTGCGAAAATATATTTCGATAATATTTTGAGAAATATTTTCGAGATAATTTTTATTTAGATTTTCCTTGAGGGTAACACGAGAATTTTTGGTTTAGAATCAGGGACGTAAATTCAGCTTTTTCCAGTCGTGAGGGGGGGGGGAGGAGTTGACCAGTCAGTGATCGTTTTTTAATATTTAGATTTCATTAAGATTCAAAATTTTTCTTTAAATGCCTTTAAATTTTCTTACCTGCCCCCCTCCCAAATAACTTTTCTGGGCTTAATTCCTTTTCTATGTATTCTTCTTATAATATCTTATTACTCAAATATGTGTATATTCAGTAATTAATAGTTTGTAAACACATTTAAAAAAAAAGTTAGTAATAATGTTTTTTAAAATATACAAAAGTCATAGCAAAAAAAATGTTTTTTGTACATAAACTAACAAAATTAAATCCAATAAAGTAGTACTAAATTTCAAATAAACGTTAAATAATAACTATTATTTTTAAAAGCGGAGAAAAGACAAACTTTTTAGCTCCCTCCTAAATGATTGTTCTTGTTGTTAAGAAGTATAGTTTCGTGTCTTACAAGCATATATATTACGGATGGAATAGCCTAGTCCATAGCATCTCAGACTTGAAACTATTAGGTTGCAGGTTTTTTTTAATAAAATAACTAAAAAGTGTAATTATATAATTTTATATATAAGCAGGCACGTTATTTTGGCTTTAAAGATTTAAATTATGTCTTATTATGCATAACAAATAAGACCTAAAAACACTAAAACTTAGCTAAATTAAAAGAAATAAATAAGAACATCACGATATATCAGTGTAAGTCGATTGAATAAATTGGTTCTCAAATTCCACTTGAAATTACGTGTTTATTTTTTTTAAATCAAGTTTGAGATTGGTAATTATAATATTGATTAGGTATTTCTAACTTTTGTTAGATTATGCATGTATTTTATTAAACATGCTATAATAAAAGGAAAATGTAGCTCATAGATATATTAACATCAAGTTGTTCATTATTATATTATTCTACAAGAAGCAGGTGAAGACGTAATCTGTTCAGTTGACAGCATTTTTTATGATTCTAAATATTATAAAAAAATGTTTTTTTGATTGTTTTGGGTGATGTCGACTACGTACTTCTACTTTGCCGTCTTTACTTCCACGTCAGAAGATTAATACCCTCTCGTCTCGTAGATAGAGTAGATCACCGCTCGAGTGTCTGTTTATTGGCACTATTTTTATACGTCAGACGCGATTAGAATAATGGCACGGTGCATTTGGAAGGGAAGAAGGAAAATGGTAGGAGAGATAACCGAAGGGGCGAGGGCATAAGGGCAAGGTTGGCTGCCCTTCGCCGACGTTCGACATGATCATTTAACAATTTGCTAAATAGGGACAGTATGCTTCGAACTAGTAGTTTTAGCATATAATTAAAATACACTCAATTACATCATTAATCTTCCATATGTCATAAATGGCATGAAATTAATTAAAAAAAAAATTAGAAAAACCTCGCTTAGGGAGTTGATGTTTACTTTATGTTTGTATTATATAAATTAGTTTTATGGTGCATGAACAACTTTAAGATATGAACTTGTCAATCTTGTTCGATACAATATTCTTCTTGGCATATCTTTAGTATTATTTTGGTAGTAGAATATGTATTGCTTCAAAATATAATATAATACATATTTTTGTTAACAGTATCTTTTATTGGAATTTAGTCATTCAATAAAATTATTAAAAAGTTTTTATTGAGCCACTGGGCTATTTGAGGCACTTTAGTAATTAGTAGCGGTATTCCTAACTTTTCTGCAATACATGAAGCATTTTTTAAGTTAATACAAAATAATCATATGATCAATAAAATAAATGAGAATTAAACTCATGCAAAAATTGAATGTAGTGGACTTTTCCAAGAATTTTCTTTGATGTTTTAATTAGGTGGCGTATATTGGCGTGTTATGAAACAATTCCGACTAATTAGCGGGTGATGAAAACGCACATTAGCATTCGAATACCGAAAATTAATTATTGTATAATTTATGAACCGTTTTAAATGGTTTTGACCTTATTCGAATTATTGCAAACTAAAATAAAAATAATCAGTCAAAGAATTGTTAATTAATAAATCGAGATCAAATAGAAATAACATTCCTTGAGCCGTTATGTTTTTAATTTTCGTTAAGTCTAAAAATAAATTAGTCGGTGAATTCATTCCAACACTTTCGATACAGCATCGAAACATTTTTGTTTTCTTATGGTGGTTAGCTCATCATACTTTTATTCTGAAAAGTAAAATGTTTCATGTCACATCCGTATATTCCTCAAATTGTATTGTAGATATGACTGTCTTAGCTTTGATACCCCTAATATCTAAAGTTGTAATCGGATAACCGGTAAAGTTGTCACACAGCAGTATGCACGTTGCATTTTTGAGCTCCGAAAAGTTTGTTAGACGGGTGGCAGAGGGGGTGGAAGTAGGCGAGGGGAAAGTAGTGTAATGTCTTGTTTGTCCCGGAGTGCTTTTATGGAGTTGGATTCCTTATGTCGGTGCGGTCGAGTTTAACCCCGTCATACTCCGAGAGGGAACTCCCCCGTTATTCTATTAGGGGGCAACATCCAATATGTGTTTGTCATCCAGGGACGTGTCTAATTTACTAATCAATATCCACTATGTTTTATTTATATATATCTACGCTCTCTGATCCGATTTGGTGTTTTATTTCTTTGCGACGGATGCAATTTCGCTTTAAAAGCAACTGTAGTGCGTACGTTCAATATGTGACAGCAATCTAATGACAAATAAAATATAATTCTAATCTTTTATTAATTATTTTTTATATTTTATTTACGGGAAATAGAACGTAAAAATAAAAGTAATAAAATTAAAACGAATTAAGTTTATTTTTATAATTTTCGGGTGAATAAAGAGATATAAAATTGAAATTCAATGATTAAAATTACGAATTTTCGTAACGGTCGTATCACGTTTGGACACCACTGATATGAATAGGGGTGAAAGTTAGCCGGAACTCTTTGGAATGCCGTCCCGACTTAAAAATATTGCATTTTTTAATTGAAATAGCAGCATTTCTACCCTAATAATTTTTTTTACATATTCGTGAGATGATGCGAACGTTGATAATGAAACTGATTAGCTCTGTCTGAATTTGTAAAAGCGCGCTTTTACATGAAACAAAAATACGTAGCATTTGCAAGGCTTCATATTTCCTTATTATTAAAGCATATCGTTCGATTGATTGTTTTTAATTTGTAAATCAAATCTTATAATATTTTTAGGAAGTTAACCCTTATTTTATAATTGCGTTTTTCTAGATATTTTTTCACTTTATTTCCTGGATGAGACTATGATGCACTGTAGCTTTTGTATATTTAAGTTTAGTGCTACGTTATGAATACTATTTTTTTAGTATAAAACTATTCTTTTTTTTAATAATTTATATTTAAAAAAAATCAGTGTTATTTTCACAATATTTTTTTGAAAAGTTAGTTGTTGTTATTTTCGCTATTTAATCCATTTATCTGTTATAGTAATGTTTGACATTTTTACGGTTAAGTGTGATCTTTTTTGTTCATGGGAGACGAAAGATTTAAAATTAATATTCCCGGGTATCCCGAGAGATTTTAAAATGTTATTTTGAGAAAAACATTGAGAAATAGTAAAAATAAAATGTTTTTAGAAAATTTAAAATAATTTGAATTAAAATAATATTTAGTAAATTATGTTATTATCACTAAGAAAAATAAATGTTTTTCTACTTGTTCAAATGATATTATTTAAATAAGTCGCTCAAAAATGATCTTGGAATATTTAACGTTTTGGTTTCATTTTTTTTATTTATTTTAAAAAATTGCATTGATCTGCCAATCAATCATTTATATCACGAACTTGCCCATTATATTTTTTGCATGAATCTTCACGTTGAGTTCTTATTCCAACTCTATTGCATAACAAGTAATTGCAAACTTATCTTCTTTAAAATTAGATTGCCAATCCGGTGTTTTGAGAAATTTTGTTGAAGACAGATCTTGGTTTTTTTCTGCAAAAATTGTTTTTTCTTTGTAAACGAAAAATAAATTCTCGATTATTTCTGGACGAAAATTCTCAAAAATAACCTATTTGGTAGTTATAGCTTATTTGTCTGGAATATATTACATTTTTCCGTAACTATGCTTTACCTGATATACGTATGAAATTTGGTATTTGTTAGAATATGCATATGCAATTTAGTGTAAAAATTAGTAAAAAAATTATCGACTTGAAGTTCATTAAATCTTTAAGAAATAATGCAGATATGTATTTATAAAATTTAAAATCGACAGTAACAAAAAAATACATAATAATGATAAATTTAAATTAAAAGTTGAAATTAGTACACATGCAAATGTCACGTCGCTATTGTTCATAGCGACAGTGGCAATTGAAATTTTCAATATAATATTTGAAGTTTTTCCTGATTTTCAACTATTTGAATATTCAAATAACTGATCGAATATTCGTTTATACTATCTCGAATGAAATATGAAAACATCTTACAATGAAACAATTTGTATACTTGGCAGTCGTTTTTGCTTTCTTAATATACCTGAGTGACTAGTGCCACTCAAAAATCTAAGGTCTTTATGACCTTTTACTTTGTTTTAAATTGCAAAATAATGAGACGCTTCTTCTGTACAACAAAAAATGCTTTTACCCTTTGGAAAAACTTTTGTGAATAGATTGTTTATCGGCCGTGACTACTATGACCAAAATTTCATCTCTTTTATACAGTAGTTATTATGATAATACCTTTCCATAGCTTTGTTTATGTTAAATCGAAATATCGGGTTTCTCTTTTAGTTTTCGCTCATTAACAATTTTATCGACGTTTAAATAAACTCTTAAACTCAAAGACAACATGTTTTCGAGCATCGTGACGCATTGGGGTGACCTTTTACAATAGTTTTAATTTATTTAAAAAATATAATAAAGACCCACTATGGTTAATTCGTTCTTTTCTTAGTCTGTCAAATAACCAAGTATATTTTTTTTGTTGCTCTCGGGTTAAACGAGAAATATCCTTGGAAATTAAATTTAGACTTTTCTGTTAAGCTATTGAAAAACGTTGCCTACCAATGGTACAATTAAGGAAACGAACAATCGAGGCATCGAACCTCGACGGCTATCGATCTAAGCCAGCGGTGGTCAGGAAGAGGAAAGGGAAGTTTGGGGTTTACCATACCACGAAATGCACTCCTCGAGAACACGATGCAGTTTAAAACATTAACAAGCAGCGTTTAGCGTCAAGGACATAAATCTGACAACGCATAAAGGATATCCTTAAAAGCTTCCAAATCCCGAACACATCCGATTATAAAAGCGCCGGCTGCGACAATACGGGAGAGTAATATCCGCAACTTTCGACAGTATCGTTCGCAACAAAGACAGATAATACCCACAATATTTTCGTGTACGTAGCGTTTCGCCCTTTTTACACACAAAACAACCCCCGCCGAATACAATGCGTGTGCGGCTATCTATATCTGCTTCTACTACGCCCTCACTACGAACGTCTACCTACTGTACTGCAAAACTTTATTTCCAAATTAATTATCGGGTCGGAATTTATATTTTAAATTCGGATACCGAGAGAGGAAGAGGCGGAGTTCGTATTATTAGAATTTTGGTACGGTTAGCTATTCTTTAAAGGGTTTAGAAGTCAAACCCGCTAAATCGGCTTTTCAATTAATTTCCTCTGAGATAACTTATATGTTAGCAGCGGCCGTATAATAATCTTTCCGAGAATTGTATAGAAACTTATAAAAGAAACCGTCTTGCGATCTGCGTTGTGTAAGATTGCGTTGCACTCACATAATTAAATTAATTTTAGCTGTGATTCTGAGAACTATACAAAGGGATTTGTCGTTTTTAATTGCTCACCTGAGTTTAAAAAAAAAGATTACAGGTCTAATTGTTCATTCTCGCTGTGATCCTTATGTTGCATGTAGAGGCTTTTGTTATATCTTACTCATGCAGAATTACGTAACTAAATTCTTAAAAAAAATATTGAATTCTGACGACTATATCTGCTACCTGATGGCTCGGACACGATATTTGTCTGAGCAGTTATTTTAAATCTCAATTGTTTCTATTCAGATTGATTTTTGCAGTGAAAGTAATGAAATATTATTATCAACTCATAGAGTAATTTACTAATAATATGCACTGAAATTAATCAAAAAAGCTGCAATTACCTGTTTATATTTATGTATATATCTTTCACTTTGTATTTTATTATATAACAAATTGATTATTAAAAACATTGACCTTAATTCCATGTTATTTATTTCGCTTCACAAAAGCGCATAGATAATTTCGCATTACGATTCTCTTTAATTTTATTGCGTTTAACCCTAGCGAAGGATACACATTTCTTTATTGAATTAATAAAATTAAACCACGACGTTTGACTCTTGAAGAAATAGAGTTGCAATAATTACTATATTATATAATGAAAGATGATATATGTATGTATGTGTGTACATAATATAATATATATATAAATGAGTGGAGCCATTTTTTGCATCGTTGAATTCTGATATAAATCTTAAAATGTATTTTTCGGGTCACCGGAACTGAAGGGTTAGCCCTCATATAAAGGGTATTAAATGCTCGATAAACGCCCGCTTCGTTTCTTTTCAATTTTAATATTGCAAGATGGACGCAACCCCGAAATGGACAAGAATGCCCTTCAACTACAACAAAAACATCCGAAAGCAGCTGACGAACATAAGCGATAACGAAGACTTATCCTACGAATATCACTTGTATTTTGCTCACTTTTTATTGAGATTAATCGGATGCGACACGATCACTAGGACGCACTACGGTCCGAATCCATATATCAGCACCGTTATTTTCGGGGGATCGATGCTTGTTATGGTTATTTCTGAGTTATTTTTTATAAATGATAATTTTGACAATAAAGATTTAGTGACGGAGTGCATGGCGACTATGTTTGTCGGATTCGCATTGGTGTTCAAGATTTTCGTTATCGTTTATTACACAGCACATATAAGGACGCTTAAAGAGGAAACGAAGAAGGCTTACGACGAAGCCAGGCTCATCGGAGAAAATTCATGGGAAATCATGTCTACATTTACAAAAAAATGTTGGATCATCACTAGAATGTTTTACTCTTTCTTGGTTAGTTTCGCGGTGTATTAAAAACACGTTAATCAATAAATATTTGACGCTGACGGTTGGATCGTAACATAGATATTTTGGCGGATGAGTGGTGATGGACACAGATTTGGCCGCTATAGTAGAAGTATATTGAAAGTATCTACAATTAGCAAAACGTTAAATGTTATAAATGAGATCGGCGGACGAGGCCACGCCGGTCGTCTTCCACTCGTCGTGGTCAATCATAGAATGTTTCTTTCGGCGGCCAGTGTGTGGTCAAATTAAACAGCTCCCACAGTACCTCTCTCCTAGATTTTTTTTTTAATTGCGACATTCAACTAGGAAGTTAGATGAAGGCCTTGCGTTGGCGAATGTGTAGATGTTCCTACACAAAATTATGTCGGCAATCGGTGCAAAATAAAAAAATGGTGCTCTTGCCGTTATCACAGTGTCGTTGCCAGAGTGTCACCTAGTTTGTGGCCATATAAATCGTCCCCCCTGACATATTTAGTCTTTTAATAAAATTATTGCAATAAACTGAACTTTCTCTAATGACTTGAGCTTTAAGGTGAATAGTCAGATAATACGTAATCTCTCTACCTTTTCAAAACATAAAATTTGTTTTACAGCTATTTTGATATGAAAAATTCAATTAAATAAAAGTAGCCTAATGTATAATATATCATTTAAATTTCCAGATGTTTGTTTTCGTAGTCTACGTTGTGATTATAATCAAAACTTTTTCTGAGTTTGGTTTGGCAGCACCTGCAAACATATATGGTATACCAGCCGTAGACCTGCCTACGTATTTTATAAATTTAGCGGTACAGTGTGCCTGTATGTTATTTATTTGCAATACGTTGACTGCGTGCGCATCGCTTTTGATTTACTTCGTCATGATTCTGTGCGCCGAGATGGAAATTTTGTGCGAGATGGTAAAGAATATTGGGATTCTTGAAGATTTTCACACGACAGGTAAACTCTACTGTGAGAAACTCTTATGAAAGTAATGTCTATACGAGTTTTATTCAACTTCGCCTGTGGTAGATTCTAATTCGTTCTTTATTCGTTATATTACATTTTATTCATCCTGCCACTACAAATTTATCTCGATACTTTTCTCTTTTTTTCATGAATTACAGTAGCACGTAATCATTCGTCAGCACGTCATTGTTCAGCTCAACTTTTAACTATATCACTACTTTTTACCGCTTATTGTGATAAAGAGAAACAAGTATTTATATAAATATATACATATATAAAAAAAAAGAATTTATTTACGTGATTTTTCTCGCGTTGTTTTTTTGAATTAGTCCCTCTATATTTCGCCGGCGATTTTCCCGGCATCTTCAGGAGTTTCGTAAATAAATTCTTTTTTTAAATATATTGCCGCGTAAAAAAAAAAAAATTTAATAATATATATATATATATATATATATATATATATATATATATATATATATATATATATATATATACATATATATACATATATATATATATATATATATATATATATATATATATATATATATATATATATATATATATATATATATATATATATATATATATATATATATATATATATATATATATATATATATATATATATATATATATATATATATATATATATATGGTTAATATTTCTAGGAGTCGGATTACTCCGCGTACTTTTTTGATTCCGTGTAGAATCATGGTCCCTACGTTTCGGCCAGATTCGCCCAGCCATCCTCAAGGGAAAATTGAGAATACCGGTGTGGGCAAAGCCCAGCATGTGGTTGTTCAGATCTGAACAACCACATGCTGGGCTTTGCCCACACCGGATGTTCATATTCTCAATTTTCCCCTAAGGATGGCTGGGCGAATCTGGCCGAAACGTAGGGACCATGATTCCACACGGAATCAAAAAAGTACGCGGAGTAATCCGACTCCTAGAAATATTAACCAAATATTTCTCCGCGAAAACGCATTCAACCACATATATATATATATATATATATATATATATATATATATATATATATATATGTTTGTTTTCGTAGTCTATATATATATATATATATATATATATATATATATATATATATATATATATATATATATATATATATATAAATATATAAATATGGCGCGCGGGGTATTAGTGTTTTTAAGGCGGTATTTTTTAGGTGGAACATATTATTGCACAAACGCATTGCAAATTGCGCATACATATTTTTGCAAATCGCGCATACAAAAGTTCCATACGGCGAAAATTCTAAATATAGATTTTTGTTTCTTTGTCCGACGGTTCACTTTTAATTCCAACTGCTTTATATTCTTTTTTATTTTTAATTAAAAAAAAGTGTTAAATTAGGAAATTTCGTTTGCGCAATAATCATTTAAACATTTTGTTCAGCTATCAATATACTTCTATCTAGGAATGTATTGTATTACATGTTTATTTTTTTCCCATAGACGATCATGGTAATACTGAGATTAACCAAGAGTATGCAGACATATACTTAAAGAAATGTGTTACTATTCATCAATGGATTTTGAGGTTAGTGGTTAAGGGTTAAATATAAAAATATTGCATTATTTAAATCTATTACTTAAATTTTACTATTTCTACAGAATGGTTTCGTTAATTAACCAAACGTACAAATTAGAAAATCTGTCGGAAATCGCATGCGCAACGCTCATAGCGTGCATGTCGCTTTATCAAATAATGGAGGTTAGTATTTATTTCAAATTAATTTGTTTTTTAAATAATCTATTTAAATTTTAAGGGCACAGGAGAAACTATAAAATATTATCCCTATATCATGGCTTGCGTATTGCAAATCTTTTCTTATTGCTGGCTTGGAGATATGTTGAAATTTACGGTAAGAAACTGACACTTCAGCATGTTAAAGAATCAATGATCTCACGTCACTGAGATTACGAATGGTTTTGGAGATTTTTACTACAATTCATCAATAGCGACATTCTGATCCGTTTAAATAATAAATGAAGTTGAAATTTTCTTCAGGTAGTTCAACTCAAATTGTGTAGCTACGCAGGACTGTGAAGAGTTAATCCCCTTGTAATCTAAAAAATGTATCTTGTATCGAAAGATTTAGTCCTGTCGCCGTTCTAATGGAACTTGCCGAGTTATTTAATATTACAACTATATCCATAATCACTGTTGGCAAGCATCAGTGGATCAACAACATTTTCGTCCGATTTTTAACCTCTTTTATGCTTCTTAATGGCGGTTCTAAAATCAATGTAGCCTGTATATATTTAAAAAATATAATTCCACATACATAGTTTGTCATGAACGTATTTCTTGGAAATTTAACAAGCTTTATATTTTAAACGGTCTTGTTAGATTAGCTTTTGAGTTACTACTTATTAGTATTTTGATCGTTTTGGAGTACCGCAGAGATTCAAAATAGGTCATATGCTCATATCTATCTCTATCAATGACCTACATACAATTTAAATTAAAATCTCTGGAAGATATATCTAATCACTTTAAAATTTACTTTATTGCAGTGTATGAAATTGTGCTACGCTGTAAATCAATGCAACTGGTACGTTTTAAACATATCAAATCAGAAGCTTATCGGTATAATGTTGGCGAAAGCGCAGCATCCTGTTCAGTTGACAGCAATTTTTACGGTGCTAAGTATGGAGTGCTTTGCGTCGGTATGATTATTTTAAACTAAAATATTATAGGACCACGCATCGAGATTAATGAAATTTTAACCGTTTCAGGTTTTGCAGACATCATATTCTTACTTCGCCGTCATTACTTCCGCGTCGGATGATTAATACTCTTGCGTCTAGTAAGTCACCGCTCGCCCTTTTATTGCAACGTTTTATACGGATTGTAATAATAATACAGTGTATAACACAAATATAAATCAATATTTATATTAATTATAAAGAAAATGTAATAATTATATTATCATATATATGCATCACAAGTAGCAGTAAATACTGATTTAAATAATTATAAAAAAGTTGACATTGTTAATTCCTTTGATTTGAAGATTACGACTAAAAGTTTTCTTATAGAATAGAGCTTTTAACAATCCTTATAATATTGGCTAAAAAAATAAAATATTCCATAAAAATAGTTTTTTGCTTCAAAACAAGTTTATTATTATAAGTCGATCGGCACTCCATACAAACGTTTATATGACTTGCATTTCTTTGTTTTAATGACTAAGCACACCTATAATATTTCTTAAGCACCCCTATAATATTTGTAAAAAATAAATATTTTTAAAAACAGGTGAATTTGTGTTAATTTTGTACGGATTTCTATACGCTTGGAAGTATTTAAATTTGAATTAATATTTATTTTTACTGTTCAATGGTCATAGAAAGAGAGTCAATTTAAATTTGTACCTTATAGTGAAATTCTGGTACAGTTGATTTTAAATCTATTCAATGATGGCGTTGATGATATAGCGTTTGAAAATGAAATCATAACTTTGCAGTGTGATTTATTTGAAAGCCACGTCATTCGACGAATATTTTTGCAAATACGTTTGTAACCAAAAATACATAAATTTAAGATGCTGTGAAAATTTAAATTCGTGTGTTAGATCAAAATGTGATATGATTCAGAATCTTTGTATCTTAAGATAATACAACATAAAAATCATTTGAGCTTGATTATTCCCCTAATTTCTTATTTTGTCGAAAGAAATGAAAGTACAATTTTCTCATTAAATTTTCCAATGTCATTTATATTTTATTTTATATTATAACGTAATAAATATTGTGCAAAAATATTTAATTTATTTATTATTTGTCTACTCCACAAAAAAAAATCCATGCAAATCCAAAAATTAAAATAATAATAAATGGTACACAAAGAATTTCACAGGGTTCTATTTTGGTACCTTTATTATTTATTCTATACATAAATGCTTTACCCCTATGTAGACTTGCAGTAAGGATTCAACTTTATGTTGATGACACAGTGCTAATATATAACTCTAATATACACAAATTTATGCAAAGAAACATGCGTGATTTGATCCATCCAACAAATATACATTTAATGAAAAAAAAATAGCAATGTATATGATATTAAATATTCTTTTTTTATTACATCTCTGTAAATAATTCTCTAATTACAAAAAGTGATAATATAAAATACTAAAGTTTACTTTTAGATACAAATTAATTTTTTAATAGCCATATTGATTATTATTAGCTTATAGTTAAACTATAATAATTTACTTATTGTTTATATTTTTGTATCTTCCAATTGGTATTTTATTATAGGCTATTATCACAATTCGATTATTGAAAACATCGACCTTAATTCCATGTTATTTATTTCGCTGCACAAAAGCGCATAGATAATTTCGCGTTACGACTCTCTTTAATTTTATTGCTTTTAACCCTAGTAAAAGATACATTTTTCTTATTGAATTAATATAATAAAACCACGAAGCTTGCCTTTTGAAAAAATAGAGTTGCAATAATTATATTATATAATGAAAGGTGATATACGTGTGTTGATAATAAAATATATAAATAAGTGGAGCATTTTTTGCATCGTTGAATTCTGATATAAATCTTAAAATGTATTTTTCGTGTCACGGGAACTGAAGGGTTAACCCTTATGTAGAGGTTATTAAATACTAGATAAACGCCCGCTTCGTTTCTTTTCAGTTTTAATAAAGCAAGATGGACGCTACCCCGAAATGGACAAGGATGCCTGTCAACTACAACAAAAATTTCCGAAAGCAGTTGACGAACATAAGCGATAACGAAGACTTATCCCACGAATACCACTTGTATTTTGCTCACTTTTTATTGAGATTCATAGGATGCGACACGATCACTAGGACGCACTACGGTCCGAATCCATATATCAACACCGTTCTTTTCGCGGGACCGATATTTGTTATGATTTTTTCTGAGTTCGTTTTCATAAATGCTAATTTTGATAATAAAGATTTAGTGACGGAGTGCATGGCGACTTTGTTTCTCGGATTCGCATTGGTGGTTAAGATTTTCGTTATCGTTTCTTATACGGCAGGTATAAGGACGCTGAAAGAGGAGACGAAGAAGGCTTATGACGAAGCCAAGCTCATCGGAGGAAATACATGGGAAATTATGTCTACGTATGCAAAAAAATGTTGGGTCATCACCAGAATGTTCTACTATTTTTTGGTAAGTTTCGCAGTCTATTAAAATAACAATATTTAATATATATTTGACTATCTAAGTTTGATCGAAACAAAGATATTTTAGTGGGTGATGAAGATTGGCAATTATACATCGATTGAACCGCTTCAGTCAAAGTATTTATAATTAATTATATGTTGTTTGTTACGTATGAGATCGGTGGACTATGCCCCGGACTATGCGTTCTTGCCGACTTTACGTCTGTGTTGCCAGAGTGCCGTCTAGTTCCTTGCTAAATAAATCTGAACCACACAGTACTTCACCCCTAGCAATTTTTAATAGTAAAATTTAAATTGAGAAAGAGGCTGAGACCTTGGCGTTGGCGAATGTGTGAATGTTGCTCTACACGCGTTGAGGTCGGTGGAGCTGTTGTTTTGGTAGCACACAGTGTATTGGCGCAAAAGAAAAAAAATATATATCTCTCACTTCCTTAACTTTTGTGTTTCAAGAGCGCGACTAAATAAATAGGCTTCCCAAAATATCTAGATTTTTGAAAAAATGTACTAAAATTAAATCGAAGTGGATAATGCGCCTTTTCGCATACATTTAATCTAATAATACATGTAAATTTCCAGATGTTCGTTTTTTTTGTCTACTTCGTGATTATAATCAAGACTTTTTCTGAGTTTGGCTTAGCAGCGCCTGCAAACGTGTATGGAATACCAGCTGTAGACCTGCCGACATATTTTATTAATTTAGCGGTACAGTGCGCCTGTATGCTATTTATATGCAACTTGTTGACCGCATGTGCATCGTTTTTGTTCTACTTCGTCTTGGTCCTGTGCGCTAAAATGGAGAATTTGTGCGAAATGGTGGAAAATATAGGGGTTGGTGAAGATTTTTACACGACAGGTAAACTTTACTGTAAGGAACTCTAATGAAAATCATATTTATTTGTATATAGCAGAGAAAGAAGTTGATTAGAAGTAGATATTTAAATCTAAAAGATATATAAAAATGATATATACAATATTTTTAATCAGCTTTTGGATAAATAATGTTTAAAAAGATTATGGAAAAAATATTAAAAACCTAAGTATTTCGATTTTTGAAATTTAAACTTAAATGGTAAAATATATTTTTGCGATCGATAACGTCACATGAAAAAGTTAGTTTATTATCAAAACCTCCCGTTTTCATCAAAAAATTTATTGTATATCATGTTTATTTTTTGCTATAGACGATCATGGTAATACTGTGATTGATCAAAAGTACACGGACGAATACTTAAAGAAATGTGTTACAATTCATCAATGGATTTTAAGGTCAGTGAAAAGGATCAAGTATACATATATTGTTTTATCTTTAATTTTATTTTTGTTACAGAATGGTCTCGTTGGTTAACCAAACTTACAAGCTAGAAAGCTTATCAGAAATTGCATGCACGACACTTGTAGGATGCATGTCGCTTTATCAAATTATGGAGGTTAGTTTTTATTTAAAATTAATTCGCTTTTCAAAATAAGCAATTTTAATTAATTTTTTAGGGTTCTGGAGAAACAATGAAATATTATCCTTATTGCATAGCTTGCATGTTGCAAATCTTTTCATATTGCTGGCTTGGAGACATGTTAAAATATACGGTAAGAAACTGTCACTTCTGCATATTAAAGAAGCAATGTTCTCATGTCACTGATGTTACGAAAGTTTTTTAAAATAAATTAATAAAAATCAATAATATTTGATTGTTAAAACAATAAAAAAATAATATATTCTTGATATTATTAACTCAAAAAAATAAAATATAAATCAAGTTCGATGTAAAAAAAACACACGTCATCATATTGTAATTACATCGTCTAGTACCTAGTATTAGGTATTTTTATTTCCCATGATTTTTTTATGAAAAACATACATTTTGCACAACTTTTAACTTATTTTTTATATTTAAGATCTATGTTTAGTTAAGCATATTCTATGGATTATTTGGGTAAAAATATATCTGAATAGAGATAAATATATTTTTAGAAAGCAAATCGTGTTTGGTATACTAGATTTTGTTTTCACTTCACCAGCCATCCCTATCATAAAAAATAACCGTATTGTTACATTAGTGAGCTACGGTACTTCGCTTGTTTTAGAGTAATCTAATATGGGTCACTTGCTATTTTTTTTCTTTATTGTTGACATGCATGCGACAGTCGAGAATGAACCCTTTGAAGGTGACGTTATATAAATTAAAAATGTTACTTATTTAAGTGTATGAAATTGTGCTACGCTATAAACCAATCCAACTGGTACGTTCTAAACATATCTAACCAGAAGCTTGTCGGAATGATGTTGGGAAAAGCGCAGTGTCCTGTTCAGTTGACAGCAATTTTTACGGTGCTAAGTATGGAGTGTTTTGCATCGGTATGATTATTTTAAACTGAAATATATTATTTATATATAAAAAAAATAATAAATTTTTGATCGTTTCAGGTTTTGCAGACCTCGTATTCTTACTTCGCCGTTATGACTTCGACGTCCGAAGAATAATACTCTCGCGTCTAGTAGATTGAGTAGGTCAACGCTTGTCCTTTTATTAGCACTGTTTTATACGGATTATGCTAGTCTCCCACTAAGATAGATGGATCAATATTTGTGGAGAAAACATATTGATTGTAGCATTCGCAAAATAGTGATAGTAAATATAATAAAACCAACTATAAGGAAAAAATCTACATAGAAAGTAGAAACAATTTGTTAAAGCATCACATTTTTTTAGCGACTTCGTAGAGCAAAAAGTCAGCTTTGAATGACTTTAAAACATACTACTCAATATAGTATATTTATAATACAAGTAATTATTAATTATGTCAGTGATTTATCCGAGCTTTAAAAAATATTAAAAAATAAAATTGACGGAATATAAAAAACGAGATTTTATTAGGGGCTTATTAAACTTAATTCTTTGGAGTCCTTTGTCTATGCGTATTGGATATTTGTTTTTTTTGCAGCTAGGACATTTTTTCAATTTATTTAAAATTAAATCCTAAAATTATTAATATAATAAATGAAATATATATTATAATATTAAAAGAATTACTATAAATCTTAAACTTTCTTAATATATTAAGATTAATAGTAATATATTTTTTGAACTAATTTCAATTAAATTTTATTCAATTATAACAATAAAATTTCAATAAAAAATTACATTTTTAAAAATGATATTTTTTAAATTAATATAATTCTTATACAATTTAATTCTGGCAAAATAAAATTTATTTTATATTATATAAAAGTTAAAAAATAGTTTTTTTTTAAATTTTATTTGTTGATTGATCATTAAATTATTTAATTAAATATATTTCTGCAAAATGGCTTGGATAAAATAAACTTTGGACAGCAAAGGGTTAATGCTAAGAATTATATTATCGTGAAACTTTATATGTAAATTAAGTTATTTTATAGTTGGGATTTATATTTTTATTTAAGTAGTATACATAGTATTTATTGGTATTTACTTGTGAAATAAATTATTATACTCAGACATGTGTTATCACTTTTTATGCCTTTAAATTAAAAGCGAACAGTTTTTTTTAAATTATGTTTATTTTAATAATAATATGTTGTCTTTAGCATTTAAACTCTAAAATAATATATGTTTTGGCATTTTGTGCTTCTACTTATATTTAATGTTGTTTTTATCGTAGTCACTGACACATGTAGTTTTGCGAGATTATAATATTTTCTGGTATAAAATATTTATAATAGTTTTGTTATTAATTGTTGGTATTTGAAGGTTAATATGATTTTTTTAAGATAAGTATAAAAAGTGTATTATATATTATTTTTTTAGCCTTGTTTTGAATGAGTTGTAATTTAGAAAAAATATTATTACTGGTGTTACATCACTCCGGAAAGGCATATGTTTAAATGGCTAATTTATTGTTTATAAATTATAATTTTATCTTTAGTTTTAGCACGCTTTTTCTACTAAATATCGGTCTAAGGGCCGCAATGGCGGCAAGCCCTTTTGAATGAAGTTCAAAAATAATCAGATTAAACGAATAGAATAATGAATGAAAAGTTCAAGTGCAAATATTTAACAAGAAAATGATAAAAAAATGCTAATAATGCATCTCAAAAATAACAGGTAAAATTTTGTGTGTACTTCAAATATGTATTTGAATCAGGGTGACAATTTCGCATAAAAATAATGTGATATTTATTTGAAAGCCAAGTCATTGGACAAATATATTTGTAACGAAAAAATACCCAAATTTAAGGAGATTGTGAAAATTTAATTCGTGTTTTAGATCAAAATTATTTTTGTATTTTGAGATAATAAAGCATAAAAATCCTGTGATTTTGATGAATAATCACACGGAAGATTTCATGAGGTTAGCGTATTTTTTAATTTTTTTTTTATATAATTTTTTAAAACAAATTTACGAATTATTTGTAATATATATTTTTAATTTTAAATATTATTGTACTAGTTTCAATATTCATTAAACCAAGTTTTTTATATTTATTTAAAGAAAGAGATACAGATGCGTGAAGAGAAAAAACAGGTGACTCACTAAAAGTCGCTGGCATTTGAAGGGTTAAAAGAGAATATTCGAGAACAAATGGCTGCAATTCCACGCGCAATGTGCCAGCAAGTTTTCACAAATTTGAGGTCCTGATTTGAACAATGTTTGCAACGATATGGTGCACATCTGGATAATGGTATTTTTAAGGTATGATTTTCCTGAATGTTTCCTTTAATATGAACTTAAAAAAATCGATAAGATTTATAGTTTTTTTTTAAATAATTTATTCCAAACCGCTCATCTTAATTGCCCACCCTATGCAATCTTCCTAGCTTATTTATATTTTTTGATGATGTAATAAAATGTTTAAATAGCTTATTATATATTTAATAAGTCGATCCCAATCCTGAACAAGTTGGCCAAACTTGCTCTTTACTGTAGAAAACGTAGATTTTTTCATTGCACTTTTCTACAAATTAACGTTGAAAATCTTTGTGCGTAGTCATTCGGCAATCGTTTACCTGTCAGAAACAAAAATGTCAATTCATGAAATACTTAACTTTTAGAGCACTAATTCGTTTTTATTTCGAAACCCGTTTCTTTGCATTTATCTAAATTTAATTTAACCCATAATATATAAATAGGAAACTATCAGGATACAATTTTTTTTAGTTCTAACGACAATGAAATAGAAAGTGCCATTTGTTCTAATAACTAATTAAATGCATTTTTTTTATAAAATATTTATGTCTATAATTTATATTTCTTATCCTTTACAATGTATGATATGTTAGAAGGTATTATATACCATTTACATAATGCTTTCTCACATATCCTATTAAAGCCAACTAGAAATTACTATATCTGTAATCATGATTAATTTAATCCAATTATTTTTCAAAATCTGCGTGTATAACGTCCACTTGTACACCAGAGTGCAATTATTTCAAAACAATGCTAAAAAAAACCTTTTGGTTTATGACAGTGGATCGTGGTTGTCGGAAACCATGTTGCTGTTGCTGCAAGACCTATGTAAAAAAGACCGCGTCCCAGCTCTCCAGACGAACTTAATTTTCGCTCACAATTTTTCCAAAGCAAGTAACACAAGTCAATGTCGAGTCAGTAAGGATGACACTATAGCGATAGGTAAGTACTGTATAAGTACCCCACATCTGAACAAGGTAGGTTGTCTAATTTTGGGTATAACAATGACGTCTGAGAGTGCAGTATCTAAAACCCCTCGAGTTCCCCTCGGTCGTCCAGATCGATAGGCAAACCGTTAAGGTGTAACGATTACGGGGTTAATATTAACCGGCGTCCCTTTGATTAATGCACCGTTTTTGCCGTGTACTTCCATTTATCACGCGCGGATGTGTGCTAAACGGGGACAGTGGCTTTTGTGCGTTACAAAGGACCTGTCACAGTTAACAAATCTACCCTTATTCATGGCAATTGTAAAGGAATTCCGCGATGAGCGAATTATGACTGAATATGGCATTTATTAAGCTTATCAACGCCACAATGGGCGGTGATTGTATCAATTTCACGTAACACCTACTGTTCGCTTACCCCGTTTGCGAGCGAAACGTGACAATTATCCAGCTTGTATGACCGTTGTATACGTCCATTTGCCATAAAAAACTTTTGATCGATCTATTTACCACGTATTTACATACTAGGAATATATAACTATATAAAGAGTTTTAAAATATGTTTCTCGCTACCCGCATGAAATTATTCGTAAGCTTGAAGTGTTAAGGTTCAGAGGCTGAACAGCTAGTTTGAAGATGCCAAAGGTTTTTCAGTCGAAAAGTAGTGCTTATCGAAGACTAAACACTACTTTGAACAACTCTTTTAAAACCCCATGATTGCAGAAGTATCCCAGCCCACCTTGTATGTTAATGGTATTTGGATTCCCTTATGTAAAATATCTCCATTCTACTCAATATTATGCCACAAGGAAGATGTAGTTATATTTATCATCTGGTCTGCCCTTTTTTGGATGTAGTCTTATTTGATTGATGATTCTAGCTTGTGATATTTATAATATACTACTGCTGTGTATTATTTTCGATTATATTTTTTAATTAGAATATTTGCTTAATATTTTAGTTTTAATTAGTATATATGGTCAATATTGTGGTCAGCGTGCACGAGTACACAAAGACGTCATTTGGGGAGGAGGGAGGGCGGGACATTTGCTATTGAAATACCAGTACTAAATATATGCTCCGATTTTGAGAACCTTATTTATATAAATATAAGTTCAAAGAACTGTATAGTTCTATTTGTGCACCGAAAATAGACTTAATAAATTGTCATTTTTATTTAAAAACATCTTTCTCCAACAATATAATAAAAATATGTCTTACTATTTTTACATGTAATTGTTTTCCGCAATACACATCGAATAATTGGAGTAACTCTATATTAAAGATGTTGCGTTGGTCCCATTTTCTTTTATAGAAGCCGAGCGGAATTTTCCAGCGAAATATTTTCCCTCCAGCTCTTATAAAATCAAGGACTCTAAACTGTAACTAAAAATATTTTAAAATAGATATTAATATATTCCCCGCGTATATATAAAACCTATAATCGATAACCGATTCACCTATCATCATAAAAATTCCCCGTCTGATTTCATTTTAAAGATTTTATCTATTTGATACGAATACTTAATTAGAGTTTTTACGAGAGGCGAAAGCACTCTCGTTCCTGATAGGACGCCATATATTATTATAGGATAATTGACGCGCAAAACGTCGTAAAAGTCACCCCTATATATAATATTTTTGAGCGAGGGGTCACGGGGTACGCATCCGTAAATTCGGATATAGCATCCGTATACGCGTTATGCAATATTAATATATATATATACATATATACCGACGTATATCGCATAAGGGTATTTCCATTTCCCTCCCCATGATGAATTCTTTCACATCTTCGAATGGAATTGTTGCGATGCATTCATTTTTCCGGCTTCGTCGAGAAGTTATCATATTTTGCGAATTGAACATATCTGTCATTCCTGAGCCCTGAGGCGGAGATGCGCGACATTATTTTCTTATCTCAACATTTTTAATGTAATTTTCCAGGTAAGAATTGCGAATTTATATTTGGAATAATCTCGATGAATATTATTAAATGTTTCATTTATATGAAAATATATTCGTTTAAAAAATGTTATTAAAACTATTATTGCTGTTTGGATTAACATGGGCGCAACATGATAGTCGAAACGTTAGCCTAAATCTTGATAGACAATGAAAACTGCTAAAGAAACTGAACAGACAAGTACTGACGAATGATTACGTACAATTGCAATACGTGAAAACAAGAGACTGAAAATATTATATATAATTTATACTTCCATAATATATACTATATAATGGAGATACGGTATATATTATTTAATATTTAGATAATTGATTTGGATTTAATAATCGCGATCGCGTCCGATATTCTTACCTGTTGCGGCTCAAGAACGCTTCTCTTGCCCGAGTCTTGTAGCAACTCAACGATCTTGCCAAACAGAAGCTCCTCATTTCTAACGCCCCTAACACAATGAAAGGTTTTTGGCGTTAAAAATGAGGAGCTGGAAAAACATATGTAGGATGGTGCTCAATAATATATTTAAAGTGTGTACTATAACCGTTTTTCATTTTTTATCTAAAACTTTAATTGTATAGTTATTGTTTATGTAATAACCATCATGACGCATTGGAGAAACCTGTATAGTTATGATGATCAGATTTGCAATGAGAATAAAAATAAATATAAATACATATGTATATACATAATGGATAATTCGTGCTGGAAATTGTCTTAAAATAGACTAAATTACAGGTGATTCAGGGTGACTGCTTGGCTGAACCAAATCTAACGATTTCTAACTTTTTTTCTATAAAAATGATGAGCTAAACTGATTTTTATATACATCATGTGTACGACCTAGCTCGATTTTATTAATTCATTTGTGAGAATATGAAAATCTAGGAAAACCTAAGCTATCAATTATTATTATAAATAATCACTTATTTTGAGCTACTAGACTAAATAAAAAATTAAAAAATAAAATCGTTTTTATATATATTAGTAAGTGACTTTACCACTGTTTTATCGTGCTGGTTTATTGAAGTGAAAGTGGCTGTTTTCCTAGGACTTCACATCACAATATCTGGTAGAGCCAAGTATGTCATTTCAGTTTTATCCAGAGAAGGCAAAAATTAAATAGATAGTAGTAATTTTTCCCCGTTTAGAATTCACGTCAAAAGCAATAAAATCGTGCCGTCGCCGTCGCATTGAAAACGCTCGGTTATTAAGACTTTTAATAATAATATGACAACTTACAATATGCATATCTAAACCAAATTTTGCCAAATAGGAGGGCGCAAAAAACAATTATCCTTTCTCAGAAGTCAAAAATCCACGGCAAAAGCAATAAAATCGTGCGGTCGCCGTCGCAGTTGGAACGCTCGGTAATCTGACGTTCACACTACGACTTTTATAATATTATTACAAATTTATTGAGGAACATATAAACCGAATTTTGCCCAATAGGAGGGCGCAAAAAACAATTATCACTTCTCAGAAGTCAAAAATCCACGTCAAAAGCAATAAAATCGTGCAGTCGCCGTTGCAGTGGGAACGCTCGGTAATCTGGCGTTCACACTACGACGTTTTTAATAATATTACAAATTTATTGAGGAACATATAAACCGAATTTTGCCCAATAGGAGGGCGCAAAAAACAATTATCACTTCTCAGAAGTCAAAAATCCACGTCAAAAGCAACAAAATCGTGCCGTCGCCGTCGCAGTGGGAACGCTCGTTACCGAGCGTTCCCACTGCGACGGCGCCGACACGATTTTATTGCTTTTGACGTGAATTTTTGACTTCTGAGAAGTGATAATTGTTTTTGCGCCCTCCTATTGACTAAAATTTGGTTTGAATATACATCGAGCAATACTTAAAATAAAAATATAAAATCTTGCCATCACAATTTTATACTCTATTTGCGTTAACACAGTCAGTTAGTTTGACCAATAGGAAAGCGCAAAAATAATTCTCTTTTCTTAGAAATCTACGTCAAAAGCAAATAATCGTGCGTCATCGTTGTAGTAGGTATGCTATTATATTTATTTTTATTGTATAAAAATAGAAATGCCTGATTAATTTTTTATACCGCTGATTCATTACGTTTTATGTGTGTTAGTAGACCCATTAGTGTGAGCTGAAAACTTTATTGTATGACGTATCACATTGAAGCTTATCTCTTTTATGTAGCTCGTTCACTCTAAATTGGTTTATGGGGATTAAATTCAAAGACAATTTTTTTTAAATATTATTTATTGGTTCAATTTCAACTAAAATTTGTTCACATGCGGACGTGAACTAGAGACCGATACCATTCTTCTCCAAGAAACATCCTTCGCAGTCACATAACACTATAATAATAAACGAAACGAAATCTCCTTATAAAAATCACTCGATCTCTGACAAACGTTGTAATGTCGCAAGATTATTTTCTCAAAAAAAAGTATATATATACCCTTCTCAAGCGTGTATTTTATTAATATAAAAAAATCTGTACAGCGTCCACTTTTTATTTTACTTTATTTTGAAATTCGATTACGGTACGTTATACCTAGTCAATTATCAACTATGTTCGTTAATCATATATGTATATTTATATCTAGAAAATTATTGCGCAACGAATCATCCTTAATTGCCGAGTTATTAAAATAATTTACATTTATATAATACATAATATGTATAATATATTTATAATATCTCTTGGACAGTAATCATACATGTTAAGCGAAAGCCGAGGCTTTAAAACGTGATGCAGTTTTATATCGTAAATGTAGATGAAACTACGGTAGAACTGATGATCAGTTAGTATCTACAATGATTGTTTTATGCAATTACGATGAGATATCAATCGAGAGCGGCTCGTCCCGAAACTGCGGCACGGTAGTCCCGCAGCTCCGTTCGCGAGCCGTCGCTGATATTAACACTATTTATACAATTCATATATAGATTTCCTCTAAATACAATCGACTATTCACCTGCGTACGTACATATAGAGACACTAGTTTTATCGTTATTTAATACTATAGTAAACATTATTAAATTTAAAAAATATTAATCACAGTCATGAAAGTTACCACAGGCCCGAGCACTAGGGCCGTTAATTTATTATTTGATTAAGTATAATTATGTCGCGAAATAATGGCAAGAGTAAAAACGGCAGGTATTCCAAAAAATGCAATACTGTACGGTCACTTAGATTAAGTTTTAAAACAAAACTGATTCCATTATACAATAATGAAAACATGATCTATAAAAAAGATATAAAATATCTATGAGTCGATATAGCGGATGCGGTGTCACTGGACAGTAGGCGTACGATGTTTTGCAGCCACTCGTTTGACATTTTACTTTAGTTGTATTAAGTTAATACATATTGCTTTATAACTTTGTATTAAAAAAATCGGATATGCAGTCTGAAAGTGAAATAGCATAATCGATCTTCAGTGCGATATTTGTACTAAATAAATTTTGTTAAATTTTAAGAATCAGCAAACAACAACAAACAATTATTCATATCACTATTTTTCCTTGTATATTTAAAAAACCTGTTGTTGAAAAATATTGCGCCGCAAATAAACCTCATTATTTTATTTAGATAAAATTGCAGCTTTTCTATGTCATAGTTTTTCGACCCCTTGCGTATTTGTCAAACGTGTAGACGCATCTTTATATCGTAAACGCCGACTGAATCCAGATACACCGTTTCATATATTTACTTATCATATATACACATGTACTTCTGATATACACTCAAGCGAATGTAGAACAAAATATTGTTCTTAAAAATTTGTCAAGTAGGATATGTTTCAATTCATATAAATGTGACACGCGTTGTGTGTTTTTTTTTATTTATTTTTATTATATCCGATCGTCACTCTTTATACTTGGACCACTTCGATTGTACATCCACTTTTAAGTTTTTTTTAATCAGTCACTTTTTTTAGCACAGTGTGGCTCAACGGCCAATGTCGATAGCCCAAACTAGGAACGGTATCGGGATGCAACTGATGGGAATCACCGACACGAACATCAGGTAGAACATTTGCAGCAGCTATCACACCACTTCGTTGGGGTGGGCGTTCTGGTTCGAGTCGTTTTGCCGCGCGCATTGCTGAAAAGAAGAAGAAGAAATTATGAAGATGTCATAAAAATCAAACACATGGTCGAATAAGAAACATTGTAATTATTGAATTGAGTTGAAAAGTTCTAAATTAAACACATTTAAGCGACATATTTAAAAAAAGTTCTAACTTTTACCCTTTATTTTTGCACACTTTATCATAATTCATGCAATAAATTCTTTAAATAATATTATGTATAAATATATTAGATTAATAAATTAAAGTGATTTTTGGGCTTGAAATATAATTTATATTATAAAATAATAATATTACATGGCTTGTTTCATGGCCCTTTTAAGTTCCCAAAACTTAGGACGGAATAGCGTAGTCCGTAACGTCTCAGATTAGTGACTCTGAGGTTGCGGGTTCGAGCCCCGGCAGCAGTACTCGAGTTTTTATTTATAAAAATGCGCTAAATTAAAAAAAAACCGGCCACAGCTGCAGTGAAATATTGATTATAAATTGTATAGCCCATAATAATTTATAATAAATAATATAGAGGTCACCGAGTCTGGTGGTTAATACATTTGTAGGTATACATTATGTCTGATTGACTTATTCAGTTGGTACAGATTTGCCCGTTGTAACGCATTGAGTTTACGCCTGTCAGGTTACAATGGAAGATTCATTAAAAAAAAATAAAAAATAAAAATACTAGCGATTTTCTAAATGTCATTCGCGGTTAAAGGGTTAAGGGTTAAAAATTATCTTTTTGATATTTTTTTATGAAGTTGATATATTAACATCTTAAGGATCGATATGGTATTAGATAAAAATATAAGTTTATTTATAATTCAAGGTAGAATAATAATTATAAAAATATACACTGATTTATTTTCGTGAAATATAATGTAAATATGTTTTTTTTAATTATTTACAAATTTAAAGCAAATACAAGATCTCAAAGTGTATCACAGAAGTTTAGTTTAGCACCAATATATGTAATATTAATGCTGTGATAATTAATAATTAAGAAGTAAAAATGTTCATACATATATATCTACTAGTGAAAATGTGTTTGTACAATACTTCACTAGTGAAAATATATCTACACCAAAAAATACAAATGCACTGTAGCATTTGTACATTACATGTAAATAAATAATGAAAAGTATGTAAATGTATATACATATTACTGTCTGCCAGATAAATTATATTTTCACTGGTAAAAATATTAGGGGTACACAAAAGAAAGGACGTTTTTATACTGAGTAACTTATTTGTTGTTCGGGTCGCATGTTTTTCTTTCGATACTATTTGGATTAACATCTGGAGAGTGCGTTACGAACATAACAACAAAAAAACATCCCAAGTTTCAATGGAAAATTTCGTTCTGAGTAAGATGTTTTTAGGAACTATTATGATGTATGAATTTCACAAAAAAAAAAAATCAGCAATTGTGCCGTCTATGGTTCGTCAATTTAAAAAATGGTTCAAATGATTTAAATCTGTACATTTTTTTTGAAGACAATCCTAGAAGCTTGGGAAGGTGTATGAGTTATACACGCACTAAGCGACGAGAACAAAGTGACGCGCCTGCCTCATACAAATTAATGCTCTCGGATAGAAAACAGTTGCTCACCCTCCACATTCTCCCGATATAGAACCATCAGTCTACCATTTATATAAGTCTCAACAACTTAATATTTTAACTCACAGTCAGTCAGTTTTTACAAATGTGGTATTAAAAATTTGCCTTATCGAGGGAAGAAGGCTGTATCTGTTGATCGAGATTATTTTGAAAAATAATATCGTGAATTTGATATTAGAAAAATACTTTTCATAAAAAAAACGTCTTTTCTTTTGGGTACCCCTAATATTATATTAGACATAACGATAAAGGGTAGATTTCCAGAAACAAATTAAAAAACATATATGTTTGGTATATGTAGGTTTTAAATATTTTTTATCACAATTTACAATTAGCTCTCGTTTTGTAGATGTAGACTTTTTTAATGGAATTTAGTTTATATTTAATTTTTATAATATATTATATTTGTTATTATTTTTAATTATCAACTAATTAAATAAAAAAAATAATAAATAATATATTACTCTATAGATTCTAGTATACATATACATTTATTTTGATTTTTAATTAATTAAATTCAATACAAAATATTATAAATATAATTTCAGCATATGTATAAATTTGTTTGCTTATTATTTTAAATATACCTGATTAATTCAATTTTAAACAAATTTTAATAAGTTAATATATTTCAATAAAAATAGTTGATTTAAAAAAAATTAAAAACAATTAGGAATAAATTTAAACAATTAACATTTTTTATTTATTTTTTAAATTTAAATTTAGTTTAATGTTAGTTTATTAAATTTTAATTTAGATGTTTAGGAAGAGTAGTAATATTATTTCTAGATTTTTTACATTGATTTGTTTTTGTCTAAGTATAGCTATTATAAGCATCATTTAGTTGAAATCACACAAAATCAGTTTTTCTACAAAAATTTGCTTACATGTAAAATCATGGGTTGTTTTTTAGAATTTTATATACATATGTTACACCGAATCGTAGAAATTGCTCATTTAGCGCAATAGCGCATAATTCAATAAAATTGCAAGCCCGTTGCTTCATTCATGTATTAAGCGAATTACCTTCCGAATGCGTGTATTGGATAGGACTTGATTTGCTTATTTTGTGCATTGAGCGCTCCGGTAGTAATTTTCGTAAATAGACCAAATGTCACTTTATAATATAAAAATAAATCAATCATGAACTACGGTGATGTTTACCATCACTTAAAATGCCAAAAAGTCTTAAACTATAAATATGACGATGTATAAATTTTATCAAGATGTATTTTCACAATTTATATAGTGGGGGTATGGTTGATTTTTAATCTCTTATGGTGTAACTGTTGGACGAGTTAGGTGCGATAGTGGCGCTTCAGTGGCGTTTTTCGTAACTAAACCAAATGTCATTTGTTTGTATGAAAATTCATTTTTAAAATAATCAATAACAACAGTGATGACAAAAAATCTAGAACCATAAATATTATGACGACGTTCAAATTTTATTAACAGGTATTTTAGACAGGCTAGGTGCTCAGAGCGAGTTTTGATCAGAACCGTGAATACCCCCCATGATTCATTGCATTCATCGGGTCTTTACTATTCTGACCAACGATCGCTCGCACCTAACCCGTCCAACAATATTATGAAACACTTCTTATAGTTAATATTTATATTATTTTATTAAATTAAAATATATCTACCAATCTCCCGGCGTCAGTTACACTTTACAGGTGCAAACAAGTTGCACCCCTTAATACATATCAAAAGTAACATTTGGCTTAGTTACAAAAAGCAACGGGCTTGTACTTGTTCCATTTCACGCAATAAGCGATTTCATCCATTCGTTGTAACATATGCAAGTAAATAAGTAATATATATATATATAAATATATATATATATATATATATATATATATATATATATATATATATATATATATATATATATATATATATATATATATATATATATATATATATATATATATATTTATATATATCCATATTATATTTTTTAAAGCTTAAGATATTATAAAAATAAAAGCACGATCAAATAAAGAATGATTTAGACGAATCAGCAAAATTTTCATCGATGAGTCACTCCTTATCTCCACGTAATTTTGTTTTTTGTCACAATATATACAGCACGAATTATATATGTATATAGAAAATACCGTGCAAAATTATTGTACGGTAATAATCGGAGAGCTCTGATTTGTGGACCGAAGGAAGATATTTCAGTATTTTAGACACATTGTCAGTAGACTTACAAATACTCCTTAATTAAATACATATTGAAAGTGACTAGAAGCTATAATGTTGCAGCCAAATTATGGAGCAATATGCGTGATTCGAGATTTTATTTGAGTGATAATCAGAGAATTTCTGATTTAGAAATAGGGACGTCATTTTTTTTTAATATTTCTATTTCAAAAATATTCATAGTATTTAATTGAATGACATGCATTTTTCTCGCTAATTTCAAGGGAGGGAAATGACGTAGAGTAAATGTATATGTACAACTTACGTCTTGCTTCCTCTCCCACGACTTCATGGCAGATTTGTACTTCTCGAACTCGTGACACCAATTGGAGTATATCTTTTGGTATTCGTTGCTCTTCTCCGGCGGAGAACACCTGTAAAGAGGAGACGTGTTATCGTTTGTTCGTTTTGTTAGCGAGGGCGAGCGAGCGTGAGCGATTGTCGCACCTGTGAGAGTCGACTGTGATGTTGTAGCTGCAGAGCAAAGATCCGCCCAGCCAGCAGTCGTATCTTCCGGCGTCTGCTTCGGTGGCTGCGATTATGAGCAAGCCGTGCTCCGAAGTCTCGATGTACTTGTCGGGACTGTAATAGAGACGTCGTTTTATAGGAACATAAATGGAATATTGCCGCAAAAATATTTTACCTGAATACGATCTGATAGCGGCCCTTCTCCTTCGAGTAATGGAACCACGTGACCGACTGGGGCTGCAGCACCTCCGGCATCTTGACGAAGCTACCCAAATGGAGACTCTGCCCCCACGTGACGGTGATGCTCTTCTTCACAATGGACGAGTCGCAAATGTCCGCCGTGTCGTTGGCCACGTCTTGGAGCAGCCTGAGGGGACAGCCGACGTTTTAATCGCGACCCTCGACGGCGACACAGATACGAGGTAATTAACAGCACTCACCCCGGCTGATACGATCGACACGTGTTGGTGTCCTTGTCCCATCCGCAGTAGGGGTCCCTCACGCATCGCAGGCAGCTGTCGTATCTGCGGGCGCACATCACCAGGGAGATCTGCCTAACCCTTCTGTCGGACCCCACGTATAGCGAGCCGTACTGCTTGGATACTTCCATAACCTTTAACGAAGCAACGCACGATTCATTTCAAATGCAATATTAGCAACGTGGAATAGTCACTGTATTGAATAATAGATAGAAGAGATGGCCAAACTTTAAGAAATTTGAATTTGCGACGTTTTGGCCACCCTTACTATGTATCATGTAGGTTTATTTTTTTTATATATAAAGTGAATTTTTATAAATCAAAAAATCGAGTCTGTTGCGAGGACTCGAATCAGTGGCTTCCAGGTTATCAGTCTAGACTAGCGATACTGAACCTGTGGCTCGACAAACTTTTATGCGCGGCCCAATACTCATAATCATTACCAAAATGGCAGTTTTTGAGGAAAAACGGAATGACACCGATTATTCATTCGCGCTAGTCACCTGACCTGGCCCCCTGTGACATTTTTTGTTCCCTAGACTCAAAAGAGACATGAAAAGAAAATGTAGAAGAGGTAAAATAAAAATCGCTGAAAGGGTTAAAATACATATCATTATCTGAGTTCCAGAACGGTTTTGAGCAATGGAAAAAACGTTTGGAAAAGTGCATATTGGTCAATGGAGAGTACTTTGAAGGTGATCTAAATTTGGTGTAAAAATATTGAAAAATAAAAAAATTATAAGGAAAGTCTCGTTATTTTTGGGTCCCTCTAGTACGCGTGCGTGTGAAATAAAAATAAATGAATAATTAAAAAGTTTTATTTTTAAATTTTTATATCATGCTAACACCAACAAAAAAAGTTTGAGTATGACTGGTTTAGTCTACCTTAAGGACTACAGTATGAAAGCCTTAGTTAAAAATTTAAGTAGATTTTATCGAAAAACAACGACCCAACTCTTTAGAACGTTAGTAACTACATCCAGAAGGGTCCGATTGATATCTGGCTCACTCGAAAATTATTTAAAAATGTCATAAATACCTGAATGGGTTCCCCCGGAGTGACGTCGAAGATGTCCAAGAGCGTCGAATGTGTCTCTCCATTTCGCATCCACTGTACAATTTTGTGAACCTTGCCATCGTCTGCAACAAAGAAGAAAGAGAAGGGATGAGTCACGTCCAACGTAGGAGAAGAGCGCGTGTCCGGCCGCCCCTAGCGCATAAATCAAAACTCAGCGGCTATTCTTTAAATTGCCCATATAAAATATTAACGCGCTATGAAACAATGGTCAGAATCGTGCATTCGAATCGAGCGAAGGGATACATTGTGTCGACTGACCGACTCGTCCCTCGTCAAATGACCCTACATAATAGCTCAGACTTTTATTTATTTAAAAGTGCGAATTCAATAGCAGGTCTGAATTTAATATAGTTTTAGAATTCGATAAAAATATGAAGTATTTTGTTTTGTCATTAAGTTTAAAAAACCATTATTAATTGCTCTCTGTGCCAATGTTAAAATTGCATTCAGAGAAGTAAAAGACGGTGTAGTCATAATTAACGTAATTTCGTAATTCTCTTTAAACTCCCCGGTCATGGTCAGGCACAATGCCACAATACCGCGATAACAGTTGTGAATTCACATTGAATTTCACACATCAGATTTAATATTGGATACATTAATCCCCGGTAGGGTGCACCCTCTCCCCACCGCAACGGCGGCCACAACTCACGCGGTGCACCTTCATGTCGCAAAGCCGTACGCGCGGTCGGGCCATTGAATTCGTCTGGGAAAAAGCCGTTCTAATTTATTATATCGACTACCGTAATTACTGTGTATATGGGTGGACCCTTTGTCCGAAAGCAAAATGTGATAATCCTGCCGAAAAAAAAGCTGCGGCGACCCCACCGCGCCGACGCCCTTCGTCTAATTGTCGCGGATTAGTTATAAGGGTCGTGTCCTTTGGGATGAGCGCATATGTCTAAGCACGGCGGTCACGTACCTACAGAGCTAAGTTCCTAGACAGGATCGCGGTCTAAGCTCTCGGGCCACTGCCGTAAATATTCCGGACGGGGAGGCCAACTTTTCGGCCCTAAAACTATGTTTACCATTAACTACTAACATATTTAAACGAGAAATTCGAATTTATATTTCCTGAATTTCTCTATCATCTATAAGAGTCGAAAAAAATCTGACGGAGTATCACATCATGTCTGAACTTGTGTATTTCTAAGGAATTTTAAGTGTGGCCGAAAACCCGTATTGTCGATTTGTCGGCGTTCGCAGCTTTTGGGCTTTTCTTATGGCTCCCTTTGGCACATTTTGCATTTGCACTTGCAGCTAAGCCCGTATAAAATTTATATAACACAATAACTGAAGCTCATAGACCAACAGATTGGGTGTTAGAGCAGCAGGAAGTTGATGCTGATTTTTCAAAGAAAATCTTCTTCTCTGATGAGGCACATTTACACCTCTCTGGGTATGTTAATAAGCAAAATTACAAAATATGAGGCGAGGTAGATCTTTCATGATTCACTAGAGACCATTACATGCCCAAAAAGTGACCGTTTGGTGCACATTGTGGTCAGACGGCATCATTGGGCTTTACTTTTTTAAAACTATGAAGGTTGGACTGTAAGAGTCAATGATGAGCGCTATAAATTTTTGACATGAAATCGAAGATATTGATGTAGAAGACATGGGGTGAACATGTCACACATTGGGTGCAACGTTGGATGTTTTGCGTGAAAAGTTTCAAGGTCGCATTATTTCACGCTTTGTTGACGTCAGTTGGCCATGCATTGGATGTTTTTATGGGGTTAAGTTAAGAGCCGTGTCTACGACGACAAACAAAAGTAAAAACCAACATCCGCCATATTATAGCTAAGGTACCACCCGAAATGTACGAAAAATTTAAGGATCGGCTGCTATTTAATTGATATTATATTGTATTAATTAAATACATCCAATGTTCGAGTAATAAGAAAATCTGAAATTTGTGTGTGTATGTTTGATTTAGATCATATCTACGCAGACAAACATGAAATGTTGGAACACCTAAAAACCCACATCTGCCAAGCTATAACTAATCGAAACCGAAGAAGCCAAGGTGTGTTTGTCGGCCATAGAAGCAAATAATCACCGTTTTCATAGTCTGGTATTGAAGAGTAATGGTGTGAATACTTTTTAAAGCGAAAAGTACCAATCTGACAATCATTAAAGAAATAAAAAAATCTAGTTATTTGCACACATTATCGGCGAGATGGATTTAGTAAATCAAGTCGGTAACTAGCTCAACTATTGTGGAGGATTATAGAAGTGAGACCCTCGACGATGAGTTAATCGCGCGCAGAATATTGATAAGCCATTAATAACGACAGCTCTATTCGATTAGAGTTAGCTTCTATTGTATTCTTCGATGAAAGCTATAGAGGTTCTCGATTCGGCCGATTCTCCGTTCCGCATAACGGACCGCAACTTTGAGCAGCGCAGCCTCGAGGCACGCGAAAAAAGCTCTCTCTCTCTCCACATATGTATGTATGTAGTGGTAGTTTGAGCACACATGGGAATCGAACACGGTATACACCGGCTTTGTTTCTGAGACTTGATTGCCGTTAATTTGATTGGCGGATACGTGATCCGACGTTCTCTCTCTCTCTCTCTTCGACCGCAACGCAATGGGGAGAAGAATCGTCGGTTGCTAAACGTTGAATGTTTAATATTGGCCGTGTAATGCCCGGGATATAAAAGTACTGACATAAAAGTGTGGCGTGCAATTTGCGGTGGGACTGCTATTGTTTAGTGCGGGATTGTAAGCAGACCACGTATTTACAGGATCGCTTTAGTGCCGGGACGCGCGTCCCGTAACCCCACACACACACACCTACACCGTCCAAATTGATTTCGTCCTCGAACGGTGTTTTAATATTTTAATCCTGCACCGTTGCACCCTCGCCCCAAACGAAACAATAAGGATAAATCATGTGCACCTTCATGCCGCAAAGCCATAGTGAACTATAGAATTGATATGGGAAAAGGTCACGATTACTGTTTCTGCTGGAAATTTTCCTAAAAATTATATTTTAATTAATTTATATTGAATTATAATACATATTTGATTCAGGTGTTAGAATATAACGAAGATGTTAATAGTGATACTGAATTATTCACATCTTCATATTATATTAAGGTTTGAATAACATTATCGCATTGTGTGATAATCAATTTCTTAGAATCGCTGAACTATTTTTAGCAACGTTAGGATTAAATTTGATCAGTGAAAGTTTGATATTATTAACTGTAGTGGCGTAGTTCTAAAAAAATAAGTACAGGGACGCTACCCTCTTTTGAGTGATCAATGAGATTTTAGTTTATATTAAACTAAATTTTTTTTATAATTATATTGAACTTATTTCATTGATTATTCAATTAATTAAAATAAAATGAGAAAGCAGTAGCAAAAAACTAAATCTCCGCAATTAAAAACTTTGACTGATGATATTCGCGATAAAATTCAGAGCATCAAAAGCGAAATGCGGTCGCCTCAACTTGAAAACTTAAAACTAGAAGATAATTCATTATGGAAAGTAATTAAATCGCTTAAAATAATTACACAGAAATCCCACGCTTAAAAACTGAAACAGATCAGGATAAGGTAAAGATGTAATTATAAAATAAAACTGAAAGCGAAGTGAATAGATCAATAAGAAAAATAGATATCCGCGGTAGTATCACGGGAATTTAAAATGTTATTAAAAAAGTCCTGGAATAAATAAATTAGATTGTGACACGTTGATTAAACAGCTTCCTGTAATTTGCGAAACGTATATTTTCTGTTCAAACTAATGAAGTTCTAAAACTAATTATAGTTATAGAACTTTCATTACGTCAAGTCCAAAATATTTTTCTCGACAATAAACAGAAGAAGAAGTACAGACAGATGTTACATCTCGCATATTGCTTTATAGTTTATCTGCACTTCGATATTACATGTTTTAAAAATATATTCTTACTGATATTACAAAACACTTATAATATGAGAGTATTGATCAAAGAATTTTTAAACCGAATTTTGGTCAATAGGAGGGCGCAAAAACAATTATCACTTCTCAGAAGTCAAAAATTCACGTCAAAAGCAATAAAATCGTGTCGGTGCCGTCGTAGTGGGAACGCTCGGTAACGAGCGTTACCACTGCGACGGCGACGGCACGATTTTATTGCTTTTGACGTGGATTTTTGACTTCTGAGAAGTGATAATTGTTTTTTGCGTTCTTCTATTGGGCAAAATTCGGTTTACATGTTCCTCAATAAATTTGTAATATTATTATCAAAGTCGTAGTGTGAACGCCAGATTACCGAGCGTTCCCACTGCGACGGCGACGGCACGATTTTATTGCTTTTGACGTGAATTTTTGACTTCTGAGAAGTGATAATTGCATTTTTCGCTCTCCTATTGATCAAAATTTGGTTTATATGTTCCTCATTTAATGTATAATATTAATATAAACTTCGTAGTATAATACGTATTCACTATTTTATTGATTTTGCCGGCATGATTTTATTGCTTTTGACATGGATTTTTGCCTTTTGAGAAGTGATATTTGTATTTTGCGCTCTTCTATTAGTTAAAATTCAGTTTATATGTTCCCCATTTGATTTGTAATATTATTTAAAAAGTCATAGTGTGATCACCAGATTACTGAGCGTTTCAACTGTGACGGCGACGGCACGATTTTATTGCTTTTGACGTGGATTTTTGACATCTGGGAAGGGATATTTCACGCGTCATTACCATCCTAATATTAAAGTAATAAAACCTTTTACAATTTGAGCGAAAGAAAAATAAAAGTAGAATAAATCATAAATAGAAATTTGTGAAGCAGTAAAAAAAATGTAAATTCAATCAGTCACGGTTTTGACTTCTTCAAATATTAATATTACAATAAATTAGGATTAAGAGCTTCGCAGGAAGATCTCCAAAACAACGAAGCAACCAAGTTACTTATATTTCTTTGTGCATACAACTTTTTTATAATGCATTTTGATATGACGATTAAAAACTTTCTATAATAAGCTCAGTCAATAAATGTATTTATATTTATCTGAAAGCTATTTAATACAATAATAACTATAAGGTGCAAAAATAATTAGCAAGACTAGTGAATAGTGAAAAAAAAGTTTTAAACTCGTATTCGCAAGATAGTAAAGAATGGATTATTGTTGCCACAATATTATAAAAAATAGTGATAAGATTAAATATAACTAAAACGATAGAAGTATTGCTCTGAAAGTCCTGGGTTCGAATCCCTTATGAAAACATAAAATACCTAAACACAAATTGCTTTGATGCAGTTAAGCATGTTAAAGGTCTATAGCATTAGGTTTGTTTAATTTTGTATGTGTTATATTTTTTATATAATTTTTTTTTATTTTTAAAATTTGTAAAATGGTATTATATTTCCGATCGATAATCACAGATTAGGTTAGATTTTACAAATCTCACGTATGAATATCGTGATGATTAATTAAAAGCGAGCTAAATCGTACATAGGTATTGAAAAGTTTCTAATAATGAAGCATTTTAGGTAATAGAATATCAGGTAAGTATTTTAGATGTCGTTTTAATGTTTTTATTTCGCGTTTTAATGCACGATAATATTAATCTTAGTTCATATTCAGATGCATAAATTAACACATTATGGTCTATTTTCTCGCGGTAGAGATACTTCGCGGTCAGTTCCGTTCACGCGTTTATGAGGGCTAAAAATTATGTAACTTAAGCTTGTAAAAGTATTGTGTGAAAATAATAATTATTTAAACCTTTATCAAAAATAACAAAATATACATTTATAATTATTTTGCTAGCGTGAAAAAATCTACAACCACATCAAGGTTTATATTTAGTAAACCACTGTAATTATTGTAATAAAACTGAAGTTTTAGTGGCTCTTAGAAACCTGCAGGTAGTTCAGTCTGAGAATGCTATCCGGAGAGTACTCGAATAAATAAAATAAACTGTTCAACGTACCGCGTAAATAAGCCGAAACAGAAATCTGAAATTTACATTTTATCCCATGACTTTGATTTATGTGGCGGAAACTCGGGTGTTCACCCCGGATGTATTTAATAAAATAAAAATAGGCAAAATTGCCATCGTAAGAGAGACAACGGGGAAGATGTTATAAAATTCGAACGTTACGAAGATTGAGGAGCGCTCGTGAGTTCTGACGCCGAATGAAACAAAGTTACCGCAAAAGTTATCCATCAGATTTGGCGATCTCAGTTTAAACGTTTCGCGTTATAGAAATCAATAAAAGGCGTCCTTGGCGAACGAGAGCCGATCGGTATCTCCGCAAAGAGAAGGAAATTCGGTTCGGTAAATCGAACCGATAGGGCCAATTCATCAGCGCCGTGCAGCGAAAAGTTCGCTCGTTCTCCGCATGGGTCGTTTAAGCGAGCGTAATGCTACAGTCGTTACCGGTAAACGATACCGAACCCCTTTTGTCGTAGACCTTTACGACTGTGTACGCTGTATCTGCCTCCGTCGTTGCCTGCCGCTGAGGGGACTTTTATTTTATTTGCACCGACGATGTTAAATTACCTAGCGCGAGATTTCGACAAAAATTGAAAGTAAAAGTTTCAACGATACATTTTTATTTACAATATAGATAAACTTTTGTTTCTTTAATGAAACATAATGAAAAACTGTGATCGGTTTATCTGTATCATACAGTTATAAAATAGGAAGGAGGAGGAGTATAGGTAATATGAATATAATCAAACATATTTCTTCAATATCCGTCCAACAAAGTTTTATCTATGGCATCTAAGAGTTTATTAAGTTTTAATAATACATTTTTAAAAACATATTCCTGTAGGGGAATTGTTGTCGTACTTCGGTAGATACTGCAACAATTGCTACGCGTGTATAATGCAAAGACAGAAAGGAGGGAAAAGTGCACGCAACCTCCTTATTAAATATTAAAGAATCTGTTCCGGGCCTCTCCCCTTTATTGCTTTATTTATCCAGAATTTTGGTCGTCTTGGGACATTTCACTTCGCCCCGTGTCTCCGCGCGTTATTACTTCAATTAGGAAGTGCACCGACTTTCGGCCGATTTTATCAAATATTTACAAGCGGCGGGTAAAAGTTCGGCCGTAACCTATCGAATTCGAACGCGCCATAAAATCCATAGTCATTTTTTATACGATCTCTTCTCCAGCCGATAAAATATTACGAGGGATTTGACGCGAGTCGGCGTGCGACGGAGATACGCTAACCCACACCTACCACCGAAAAGAAATACATTTTTATCGGATTTGTTACGGTTTGTTTCGACTCGCTACCTAAACGGTCGAACGATTTCCTTAAAGGCGCAATAACATCATAGAATTTGATTTTCTTTTATCGACTTTAACCGAAGTCATTTGAACTTCGGAAACACCTAGCCTATTAACTTTACTCTAAAAGGTACTCAAACTAAATTTTACATTATATTCTCCCACTACAAATATATTTACAAGGTTCGGTGATTATTCCGGACACGAATTTTGCAGACAGGTTTTTGCGGACACGATCATTCCGTTAATTGCAACATTCAACTCGGTAGTTAAAGATACAAAAATCTTGAATTTTTATTTAAATATAATATTAAAAATATTTTCTCCGAAATAATCAATGTCCGCAAAAATCCTGTCCGGAAAAATGAATGTCCGCAAATGTCCGGAAAAATTGTGTCCGGAAAAAATGTCCGCAAAATTTGTGTCCGGAATAACCTGTCCGGAAAATTCCGAGCTGCCTACACAAAGACAATATTTATCTCTCCGTATGTGTGTACATTATATATAAAATTCATTAAAAATGAATAAAGACTTCACACATATACAGCCTTAAAATCCTACCATAAAATTATCAATATACGTATCAGCCTTAAACCTCGTTTTTTCCCCCAAAAATTTCGTAATAAAATCAATTTCTAAAAAAACTGATCAACCTAACAAATATTGTACAGCTTTGTGGGAATAACGTGTTATGCATAAGCAAGCGAGGCATACAGATTAGGGATTTCAATAACGAAGTATATTTTCAAAACCAGTAATTCGGTATTTTTAATATTCAATATCAAAATACCTTTTGATAAACTATGAAAAATGTAACATTACAAATTAAAATGCAAGATATGGTTTATACATACTGTGTTTAGAGATAAGGGGGTTCAAAACTAGGCGACACTGACGTGACGGTGGCGTAGGACAACATATTCTTTGGTGGACCTCGACGGAAAGACGACGACCGGTGCCGCCTCGTTTTATAAAGTAATACTTATAATGTAGATGCGATAATTTTGGAATAGATGCAAAAAATAAAAATCAATATGTACAGTAGACCCTCCAATAACACGGTAAATTGGGGACGTGTCTATTTGGGTCACCGTTACTTTATGTGTGAGGAAGTCAAAGGTTGATAACTCACCACATACGCCTGATTTGTATGTACTTAAAGTCAAAATGTATGAGTATTTTCTAGTCCCCCAACTACACGCACATAAATAGCACGTCTCTAATTTACCGTGTTATTGGGGGGTCTGCTGTAATTTACTAATGCGCAATAGACATTCACAAAACTGTTTAAGAACGGATCCTGATTTTCAAAGATGAAATTATAAAGCATAATTTCTAGTGCTTAATTTTATTTCTATTTTTTTTTATAAAAATATGTGATTTTTCGGTTAAATGTTCTAAAAGCAAATATTTTTATTTTTGTTGTTAATTATTTATTTAAAAAAGAGAGAAGAAAATAATGTTACTTTTTTAAACAACTTTTGAAAAATAGTTCAGGCATGAAATATGAAATATATTTACGAATATTATATTATATAGAGATACTTTTGAGAATAATTCATCATATATTATAATATATTGTAGCTTAGGCCTGTCAAATTCGCGGCTCACAGTAAATTTTAAACGGCATATTGTCATTCTCATCTCGAGGATATTCAGCGCCCCGGGCAAAAAGGTCATTTCATAAATTTTTCGTTAACGGATGCTGGTGGGAGTTAATAAAAAACAAAAGAACAACTTCCTTAAGCATCCCTAATTAAAGAAAAAAAATTTGCGGTCCACATAAATTTAAATCTTGTATTTTTAGCTTATATTAATGATCGAGTTTTACAGGCCTGTTTGAAAAAATTATACCACTAAGCATATAAACTAAAAAAATATGTAGTTTACATAGAAATACCACGTTCATACGAGTTGTATTATTTAGACAATATTAATTGTTGAATTTCAATCTAGTAACAATATTATCTGATCGATCTTTTATCAATCAATTGAGTCACATATAAGAAATACAGTGGTGGTCACATGTAAAAAAATTGTCACAGTGAGATAAGGGGTGACTCATGGATAGAAAATTCTATCCATGAGTCGAGTGAGGACGAGGAAAGACCAAATCAGCGCCCACAGAGACTGCTCCCTTTAGAGCTGCACCGTGTAATTGTAAAAGTATTTATTATGTTCGTATAATATAGATGATATGATTTTTACAAAGCGGATAAGCCTTGAATACTACCAGTAACGACATTTTTCATACTATTGTGATTTTCTAAGCGTTTATGGAGAGTGTAAACAATCGATAGGAATGCAAAGAGGAGCATAGTACTCTCGCTCATGCGAGGGAAAGGTGACGCCGTAACAAAGGGGAGGCGCGCAGAATGTTAAATATTTAATAAGGGTTAAATATTTTTGTAGCTGGAGAGCGACACCTCGCGAGATACGAATGGCAATATTATACAAATTGAAGAGGGAGCGAGTTAATTAAAAAGTGTCATACGCAGTCACGCAGCGGGGTAGTTTTGCGGGGGCTCGTTAGGCCTCCGACAACAGACATAATTGTATTAGGGACCACCTCGCGCGGATTAACCGCAGAACATACCTGACTGGAATCAAACTACACCCTCACGACGTTCTTTCGACGCTATCTGATTACAGGGACAAGATATGCAATAACATCATATCAATAAAGGGTGCGACAGTCTAACCGGAAGATAGGGACAGCGGTTGTTTGAATAAGGCTCATTTATTGTACGCTAGTTCCGTTTCCGTTCCATATTCACTGCATAAACATGAACGGTTTTTTAAAAAAGATTTTATATTGTCGTTTTCGAAGCGTAGTTCATTTCTATACTCTTCACAAAATAACTTTCAATTGTGCTGATTTTATTTTTGAAACAAAAGGAAGCTGTATTCAAGTCAGGCTTTAGCATAAAAGTAACATAATAGAGGACTTGATCTTCTATATCTAATAGTCTAAGCTTTTTCTGCAGGGATTATCTAACTTAATATACTCACTAATAAAAACATCAATAATATTATACTGATTTTCCCTCTAGCATTTTTTTTTTGTTTATTTTGGTAGACTAGTTATAGGCAAAAATATAATACGATTAAGATTTATTTAGTGTTGTTTAAAACGCCAAAATAAAACTAGATATTAAAAATGAAATCTTACTTTAGGAAATAAATTCGTGAAAATTTTGTATTATACAACCTATGTTTGAATATCTGACAAAGGATTCGAAGCAGCTAGAATTGATACGAATTTCTCTTTTTAAATCTTCTTTTTCTGTTTTCAATGTCTAGTCGTTACGAAGCGGCATTCGCGTTTGGAAGTAATTCCACACAAATCGACGAAGGTGATATATGCGTATTTTGAAGCAAGTTTTTTGAAAAATTAGGCAATCGAGAGTTTGCATTGTCAAAATGAAATTTGTCATAATTCACGGGTGAACATATCGGGACGATGATTACGGCCGATTCATAAATCCAATTCGAAAAGCAAACACACCGGCGAGTGGGTGGGTGGGTGTGTAATTTATTTTTGTTATACGTTTCGGATCCGGTTATATTTTACGAGCGCTGACATGTTAATACGGGCCTTCCAATGCGCAAACTTTCGCGATTAAAAACGTTTTTTTTAATTTTATTTTCCTCTCAAATACGCAAAAAATATTAAAAATAAATACACACGGAAAACGTTGTATATAAAGAATTATTTTCTATACTGTGCGATTCTGTTTCCATAAAATCAAAATAAACTTTAATAATTATGGCATAAATTAGAGCATTAATTAAATGGCAATAAAAACTGTAGTTGTATTGACTGTGTGAAGAACGATTTATTTGGCTACAAGTTAGGCGGTCCTCTACAACATTTATTATTTGGTGGACCACGACGGGAGTGCCTTGACCACCGCACGGTGGGGTATTTGCTCGATCTGGGCGGCCAAAAGTCGATTATGAAAATTTAAGCGCAGGTAAAAAAAAAGTTACTCTGTAAAGCTGATAATTTTGGACATAATAATCAACAATTCTCCCACTCCTTGCATAACGCTAGCCACCCACGATCGGTCAGAAGTCAGTCATCCCTTCGAGTGCACGCATCGTTTTCTCGGCGTCGATTGCATACTCGTACATTGGACAATTATCATTATTTTATTTGAGTACAGCTAAAAATCCAAACCATTGATTCTGATAAAGCAGGTAAGTGTTTCTACGTTTCATAGCTCTTTGTTGCAGTTGTTGTTATATTAAACACACAATAATGTTTTGAATAAGTACCATTTTTTAGTACTTTTTCCTATTTTTTTTTCTAATATTGCATTCATTAGTTATATTTTCCACCACTTTTTTAAGTAGGTTTAAATACAATATAAAGCTTAAATCTTTCTCTTAATGATACATGTAAAATTGGCTGCAGATTTTTGTGGTTTTTAACACATTGCATACCATTATTCTTAAAAATGGGACGGGGCTTAGTCGCGAAAGTTAGGAACTAAACGTTTTAAACTATTATAACTTTTAATTAGGTGACGTGTTATCTTCAAATTCAAAATACAGATTTATAATGATTGTGATTTTTAATAATATGATTACCATGGTAAAATCAGTAAACCTCAAATTGTGGATGCGTACTAATAAAATAAAATAAAATAAAAAATTGTTTAGAATCACCAAATATACACATATTTAAAAATAAAAACGATACCGAGTATGATAAAATACTAGTGAAATACTTTTTCTTGTTAAAAAACTGCAAATATCGAATTTTGTGACATATACAATTTATTTTTTATTTTTAACACTTGACGCGGCGAAGTTCGCACGACCGTTCAACACGAAATTCCTCTTTTTCGGGCCTACAATTTAGGAAATACTTTAAAAACTTATTAAAATAAAATTGCATGAATTATTTCATGAAAAATACAAAAAAATTTTTAAAAAAAAAAAAAGTTTTTTTTCTATAATGTATTTTTTAACACTTATAATATTGTATATTTGAGAACTAAGAGAACTCATGGAATCAACTAAAGTGGAGAAATAATTTTGGCCGCCCAGATCGGGCAAATACCCCTCAGTGCGCCGACCATTCAACAACGTATATTTATTAACTGGCACACCTTTGAAATGATTTAAACTTCCCGAAGGGTCATATTCTGACTAATCCAATGTCGAATCTTCTGGAGAATCTTTGAAGACTGATAAACGCATGACACACGGTCCTGCACTTATGTGGACTTTTTGCCCAAAACTTCTTCAGAATCACTGTGATCATTGATATTTTTTTCATCCATTTTTAACGATCACAGTAAAATCACAAAACAAAATAATTACATTTTCAAGCTCGGTAAAAAACTCTCAATACAGACATTGTATTATCACAAAACGGTTAAAAAAAATAGCACAATATAATATTACGAAAAACTAATAGTGGCCAGAAAAAATAACCAAGGCTTGTCTCGCTAAACCAAAACCCCCAATATTGACTACTTTATTAGTCGTTTTAAACAAGTATATCGCCCTTATTGTTCAGCAATGACATGTCACCATTGTTTATATTTTGTCTTATTTATGCCTCTTTTGGGTATACCTATAAATTTTAGTTTCTGTCCTTCCATAAAATTTGAGTCCCTTTTTTATTACTTCGGGCCTTCGAACGTATTCATTAATCCCTTATATGAGGTTTGCCGGCAATATTTGGACCTACGCATACCACCGGTTAGGAGTCACTGAAGTAGGTCATTAAAATATTGATATGATGCACGAGAAACTGGAATCAAAACATGTACAATGTATCGGGACTTTTCGCTGTTCAGTCATGCGAAACTAGCCGCGTAAATTTACCGTAAAGTGTTAAACATTAAAAAAGTATTGTAGATGTCACTAAGTTTGATATTTACTATTTTAAAAATAAATAAAAGTGTTTCATCAATATTTTATCATAATCTGTATCGTTTTCATTTTAAAAACTGTATATTTGCTGATTCTAAACCCATTTTTTTTATTGATTTGCAAAATTCTTAGATTTTTTTTCTTAATAAAACTATGTATTGACAAAATTATTTAATTTCACTTAAGACTCATTTGAATGATCATCAAAACTCTCAACGTTCTTCCCTGAATACCGTTAAATAGATAACGAGTAAAAAATACTATGCATCCAAATTCTAACAAATAATAAAAATGAAAAAAAGTCGAATGAGATTCGATATAGGACTAGAAATGTTCATTTTTTTAAAATTTGCATATAATATTAAAAATATATTTTTGTCCGAAATAATTATTGTCCACAAAAATGTCCGGAAAATTCGAGCTCGTATGGATTCGAATCTATTGTTAATTAACGTTACCATTGATCTATCGCACAAGTTATACGTTGATTAATCGACGTGTTTATTTTTCATTCGGGCAACTGGGCTATTTGTCCGTTGTTTCAAGCATTTATCGATTTATAAAGCCGAAGAATTAAGTTGGTGAAGTTTTATTTGGGTCTGGGATCGAGGGTCGAGTTCTGTTTTTCCTAATTTTATTTGGACGAAATAAATTTAGCGGTCATTTCTCAAGTTTTTATCCGCTCTCGTTGCGGCGATGTTTCGGAACGTCAATCGACTGATTTTGTTTTGGGTGTTTTTATCAAGTTAAGGTCCATACTTTTACTGTTATTATTATGTAAATGATGTAATTCAAAAATGAAATGCAAATTTAATGGACTCCGTTGTTTGTAACCTGTCAAAAGTTTTAAAATTCAATTAAAATGCGAATTTATTTAGAAGCTCCAAATAATTACTGCGGTTCACCCAAAGAAACGCGTAATAGAATAAATTATATCAAAAGAAATATTTTTTCAAGGAGTTGATGCTTCTCGACTGTATTATTAATGAAAGCAATTTCCTTTATCGAAATTTAATAAAAATAAACATGCTTAGCTAATCTATTGCAACAATTTTATAATAGTAAACATTTTAAATAAATTTGTTAGGTTGTAACTTTGGATAAATGAAATTAATTAGTAGGTTGATATACAAAATTATGTGCATCGAGAAATTATAATTTTATGAGGGGTGGCAATTACACACAGTTTGGGCCGTTGCAGTAGATGTTTATTGAAAGTATTTACAATTTTGTGACAAAATCATTCAATGTGTAAATTCATGTAGACGTCGTATATACAAATTTAGAGAAAAAACTTTTGACAAGGTTTGTCATGAGTTTTTATGAAAAAAAAATGTTGGACCACAGTTGCTCGGATGATTTAACTCGGTTATTCCTCAGTTATTTGAGCGATCGTAGACAATTTGTAACCAATGACGGGCGATTGTCGAGAGTATTTCATCCTTTCAGGGGTTCATAAATGGTCCAACCTAGACACTTGCGATATTTATTAAAAATATAAATTCGACAGTTTTTTCTGTATGCAGTTACTATAAGATTGTTTAAATGCATTCGATCTGTTGCGGACTTCTTCGCTATTTAGCTTTATAGCTAATTTTTACATCAAAAATTTTTAACTAAACATATATATATAAAAAAGAAAAAGATTAAAATTTATGGGATTAATATCATAATTTATATAATATTAGCTGTCGGTATCTCACTATCGTGAGGTACCGAAGCAAAGGAGTGTGCGAATACTGGACTCTCAACTTTTTGGGTTATAAAGGCATTTAGCATTTGATTTTTTTATATATTATTCGGCCTTTATGGATTTCTTTATTACAATTCAGAAGCTCTCAATATTTTTTTATGAAATTATTTAAAAAAAAATTGTTAATTTATTATTTATTGGCCACCGTACATGTATGGCTTTTTGACTTCTGAGAAGGATAATTGTTTTTTGCGCTCTATTTATAATAATTTTTGAAAAATTAATATATAATATATACTTCATTGTGCGTGCTTTTGACGTAGATTTTTGACTTCGGAAAAGAGATTTTTGCGCTCTCCTATTGGTCAAAATTCGGTTTAGATGTGCTTCATTTAATTATTTATCATTGTAAGTCGTAATAATGTTATAAATAGTTTTAATATGAGCACTAGATAACCAAGCGTTACGGCATGATTTTATTGATTTTGACGTGGATTCTAAACAGACACCTTGTTGTTTTTTTTTCAGGAAAATGCATGTTAATAATGAAATTTGAAAATGAAACAAATATTTTTAATTAAATGGTAATATTAAAAACCGAACACTGACTTTAATTTTAATGCCTCCTTGGAAAAATCTAAAATGACTTCCCTTATTTTGCAAAATCATATTTTATGAGTAGTTAATACAAAGTAGCGATTATATTGATAATAATACTACGAAAGGATTAATGCATATCATCATAAGAAGATTCGGTTTCACTAGCGATGGAAGCAATTTGAAGAAAAAAAAGTGTTTTTTAATATTTATTTTTTATTAGTTCAAGGAAAATATTATATATTTTAAGAAATAATATCATAATTTTGCTACTGATGTAGTAATTTGTTTTATAATAATTTTACATTTTCATTAATATATTGAAATATACCATAATCCGACGAAATTGCTTTTTGTTACATTTATGATATTTTTCTTGAAATAATAACATAATAAAATATTAATTTCATAAAAAGTAAATATCATAAAACGGAAATATATCATTTAGGCAAGACAATAGAAAAAAGTTGTTTCAAGTTACGCGAGGGATTAATTTTATTACATGTCACTACTATTATGTTTTATAAAAATCCTTTTGAACAAATTTAGACAAAAATGACGTTTTTAATAATGAAAAAAAAGTAATTAAGGCAAACTCGGGATTGCCGTTTTTTCACGAAGTAAAAATATTGATTTATTGGATTTAATTCAAGTTGATTGCTACATTGTTCTTGGTAGTAAAAAATTCAACAATCCAAATGTTTACATTATTTTTTTATTAAAATATTTTTTGTCCGGAATAATCAATGTCCGAAAAAATAACTGTCCTGAAAGTTCCTGTCCTCATAAAAATGTGTCCTGAATAATCTTGTTCGGAAAAATCAGTAAGCCTAGTCTACATATCACTCAAAAGTAATACCGAAAAACTACTCTTTGATTGGAAAGGACGCGCGTTAGTTCTTTAATTTTTAGGAGTTGCCATCTGAATATTTTTTCAATGCACATTTTAGCACTGAAATTGGCTCGATCTGCGATTTATGAAAGCTCTCGTACCAGCACTATAAAATATGTGACACATAAAAGGGTTGCAATAATACCGGTATTGACATTATTTTTATTGTTTCCATTAATTGGCAGTAAAAACAACATGAAGAAATAATCTGAGTATAGCAAAACCCAAATATTCGAATACCCCAGCAATTATTGTTTTGATATAATAAATATTCTAATTATATCATTATCCCATACAATGCTTACTACAATTCAGCATGGGTGATTATGTTTTGTAAATTTTTTGTTGTTTTTGTAAATTACACTAGTTTACGAATTAAAAAAAAATCTGACCCATGACATTTGATAGTTATTTTGTATGTAAAATAAAAAAATAAGAAAGTAAAATAATTTTCGAGATATAGCTAAATTTACGTATTTTTTATTCTTAAAAAAAATAATTTTGTAATTAATATTACCGGTATATCAATATCTATTGAAATGCTCACGAGTCATCAGCGGGTTGTACAGACAGTTCCACATACCAGCTGTTCCACAGACATTACAGCCGACAAAAATACAACCCGACACGCCAGCGAAGACCTAACGGCCATCCACCGTTCAAATCCAGTATCAAGAATATAAGTTTTTTCAGAAAACAGCGAGGTTGCGCATTCCGGTTGAAATGTGTCCTGAATGTAACTTAATCGCGATTCAAAACAACAACGCAAATAATGTCTGTAGCTCGTCATCCAATCAATATAGATGCGCCAGTGAAGTTTAATTTGAAATCTGTCGTGCAACGAAGCCGTACAAGGCTTCAGACGCGGACGGGACCGTACGTACCTCTGTACGTAATAAGCTGAGGCAACATTTGGGCTTTCCAATTTTGATACGTTCCTACAATAGGTAGAGTAGATAGATAATTGTGTAATACGGGTAGGACGCGCGTCATTTGCCAGTCGCCATTAAATATTGAGAACGAAGCGTTCGAGGGGTAAGGTACGGCGAATGCATTAGAAGCCATTAAGGCTAATGTCGTTTTAAACGTTATCGCTCATAATGCAGCGCTACTACATGAATAATTGGACGAGAGGGACTCACTGGTTCCGGCGTAGAAGACGGTGTAATCCAGTTTGTTGCCGAGCATGTCCACCTTCACCCGATCCACGGCGAGCTTCATGAAGAATATATCCCGTTTGTAGTACACCGGTTGCTCGTTCTCGTGCGTCACCGCCGAGTCCATCAGGGGATGAGATCTGCGAAAACAAAAACTAAATTGTATTTATCGATTTTAACACGGATTAGCAGCTTCGCCTTTGAGATGTAATTAAGGGAAGCATGTGCTAATATAAAGTCAGTTTTTGAATGATGAAAATATGGATGAGATTAGGGATTATAATAATACCGGTATTGCCGAAAAAAACTCAATACCGGTATTACCGGTATTATACTTTTACGGTACGGACTTTTGTAAAAATATTGCAGATTAAATGACGAAAGCGCTGAAAACAATTATCTACGTCAAAAATAATAAAATCGTGCCGTCGCTAACGTAGTTCACACTACGATTTTTATAAGAATATTAAAAATTAAATGAGGATCATATAAACCGAATTTTGCCAAAAAACAATTATAACTTCTCAGGACTCAAAAATTCACGTCAAAAGCAATAAAATCGTGCCGTCGCCGTCGCAGTGAAAAAAAACAATTCTTTGAAGCATCATCAGTTTCAAGATTATCTTTAAACGATTACTTTTTTACTCAAAAATTTGATGGTTAAGTCGCGGAAAATGGTTAAAAAGATTTTTGAATTTGAGAGAAGAAACTCAAATTTTTATGATTGAAAATAACTAGAATGTTCCTGAATTATACGATGAAAAATGGTTTAACATTTATGTTTTCTTACAGATAATACAATGAAATTAAATGAGCTTCAGAGCAGTTTCAAATAAAAAGCAAATTGCTCACAGATTGTTAAAAAAATACAAGCTTTATGAAAGTCAGTTGAAATAAAAAATGTAGTCCACTGTCCATTATTACGTAAATTCAATCACAATTGAATTTATGTAATAATGGAGCAATGTCATTACAAAATAGTGAGATACTAATTTCTGTAGTGTATTACTGATAAGATAACATAGGAGGGGTTGAGCCAAAACTTGTATTTAAATTTATATTTACTGAGTCTATATCTACTTATTATTACTGGTATTAACATTTACACACCGATATAAAAATCTGCACGTTTTTATGAATATATAGAATATTACTATTCATATTTAGATTTATTTTTATACGTATAAATAAGTACAATTATTTATAATAAATTCAAATCTGATTTTATCATATAATATTTATAAAATAAACTGATTTTTTACTCTGACATTTTTTATAAAACCCTGTTATTCATTAGCAGTTGTAAATTATATGCGGTTCATTTATTTTAGTGTTCATTGTCCCATTCACAAAACTTTTAATTCAAGTTTTATAGCTTATGATCCAAGATGTTTAAAACTTGGAATATTTTATTACCGACTTTATTATTTTATTTTTTAAGATTTATATTCGGTAATTTATTTTTGCTTTGTTTATTTATTCTATGATGTTTCTTGGTTATATATTTAATCAAATGTTCAGTAAATGTCAAATGTATGTTTCTATAGATAATATTAAAAAATAAAAATTAAATCGATAGTTTTAAAATCAGTGATGCAAAATAAACAACATATATCGATGCCCTTAAATATATTGAACGTAACTAATATTTTTCGAATTTTACGAAAAAGTGTATATTAATAAGTATTAATTAAAAAATAAAAATGTATACAGATTTAATACTAGAAATATAGAAAATTTAAGGATATATTAGATAGAAGAAAATGAGTACGGCCGGGGGAATAATGTACGAAGGTGTGAATTTGTATAATATTTTTAGGACAATCCGCAAAAAAATGTAGAGCGTATCCTAAATGGAATATAGAAACACCTTCGTGCATTAATAAATAAATTTTAATAGGCTTTTTTATATTTGTGTTTATATTATGTATTATATGTATGTTTAATTAGTGTAAAAATTAGGTGTATTAGCTGAATAAATAAATAAATAACAGGAAACTGCTAGGTACCATCGATCATATATAATATGTTGTTTATTTTGCGAAACTCAATCTATTTAAATTTTAATTTTTGATAATATCTATAGAAATATACAATATATTTTTTGCGTTTTACTGTACATTTGATAAAATATATAATCAAGAATGATCATAGAATAAATAAGCAAAGCAAAAATAAACTACCAAATATAAATCTTAATTTAAAAAAATTAAGTCAGTAATAAAATATTCCAAGTTTTAAATATCTTGGAAAGATTTTGAAACTGTCGAGGGATAAAACATTAAAGAGTGATTAGTATACGACTTGTGTGATCCGCGAGTGATGCAGATGTCGTTTCCAATATCAGTTAACCAGAAGAGAAAGAGAGTGAGGGGGGAAGTGAAGAAGAAATTAACAATATCATTAATCACAATACGGCACTCAATTTTCTTAAGACATCTGAGTAGATCGACCAATGGGGATGCAAATATAACGATGAAATAAAAGCTTTTTAGAAAATTCGAATAGCCATTAGAAAATCGCAAAACTTTTCTATAGACTAACCAAAATCATATTATATGTATAGGTAAGTATTAAAATATTAGTCTGATTTAAAAATATTTACTGATATTTTAAAACAAATTAATGAAAAATATACAGTTGGGATTCCATTCGACACCCTATTTTATATTTAATTTTTATACAATTCTGTTTTTATTTTTTTATTTTGTGCAAAGAACATAGCGCGATTATGTCGGCGCGAAAATGTTAGGTGCGCGTATGACGTTGCGCGATTATGACGGCACACTTATGTCACCGCTTTGTTGATTATCGAAATACTTTCGAAAGTGTCAAAAATTTAGGGACCGTAGAACGCTGGGAGTTCCTCAGCACCTTGGATTATCGATTTAAAATAAAAATAATAAGTTTTAGTCCAATATTCCTATAGGCTTCCGAAACATGAACACAAAATAAATACTTTAGAAATATCAATGATCTAATTTAAAGTTAAAGTACCAACACAAATAATATACCTAGCTCGTCTAGCTGAAGTAAATTAAATATAAATAAATATGGATAAAATGAAAAACTAATATATTGTTTGGGACTTGAGCGGAAAATGTTAATCTCATCAGTGGTAATTTATTAAAGATCAAGTACCTATCCATATATTATATCATGCTTTCAAGACTGAAACTATGTTTGATATAAACATATGTCACAAGACTGTTTTATTGCAAAGTGCACTAGGTTTTGCATTAATTTTTTCGCATTCGTTTAGTGTTCGGTCTTTTTTCAATAAAATTAAGATAAATATCAATGAGATGACATCGTACAACATTTCTTATTTTATTAATTAACAAATTAAGATCGTTTGATCGTCGAAGCAACCCTAGTAGTGTCTTTAATATCGTTTGAGGACAGCCTGTCAAAAATGGGACTCGGAGAAGAAGCATATTCGGATTGAATCAGAATTAGACGACGACTAATTTATACTAAGGGGGTTCTCGAATTAGGGGAAGCGCCGAGATACTAAAATAGCGTTCTTTCGTATTGTAGCGGTGTATAATTATGTTGTTTGACGATATTTTCTTATCTTCTTTTTTCCAGTCGAGCTTGGCCCTAGGTGTTTCCTTAGTCTGTGAATATATTATATAATTATTGTCCCAGCTGTACGCGGACGCCCTTTATGCATATTTTATCCGCTCGATGCTAAAATTTAAATATAAAAACCATTTTTTTCGGAAGAAGCGGAAGAAGAGGCACCAGCCCAGGTGCAATTAATGCGCCCGCTCGAATTTGCTCGACACAAAACCTCTAATTTCACGCTAGATTTAGCGACGGGGACACGCGAGGCGTCTCTGAGCGCACATGTTAATATTTCAAAGGAAACTTTCAACCTCTCCCGGATATGGATTTTTCAGATGCGTTCGGAGAGATGAAACTTTTTTATGGGGGTACTCTTTATGAAAAGTCTAGAGACTTGTTTACGACTCAGGCTTTCTCTAAACAGGTAAATTTACGGCCGGGGTGACTGACGTTTAGCGGTAGCACCTGGGACCTCGGTTTAATCGAGTGATTTCTCCAAAATGAAAAATAGCATTATTTACATAAATCTGTTGGCTTACTTCGAGATAGACTCGCGCTTTATCCAGAAGTGCTTTAAGTAAAAAATCTGAGCCTTAATTAGTTCGATCAAACTTTGCGCGAAATTTAATATAATCATTCATTAACCTTTAAAAGTCCAGAGGCATATACATATGTCATGCTCAAAATGGTTTTAGCAATGCAGTTTAAAGTCATCTATGTCATGCGCAACAACTCAGATGGTACGTTATAAACCCGATTTTTTAATAGTTAGTTCTGACTACAGATTAATTAAAATGCAAGATATCAACGCTGCCAAAAAAATACGACAGATTAAAATACACTTTAATTTACTTTTCAAAATGTGAAAAAAAAACATATTAAGTGTTTAACGCGAATAATTTGATTTAGATTATTGAATTTCAACGACTGTATCTGCTACCTGCTGTCTCGGAGACGATATTTGGCTGAGAATTTTTTTAATATCAATTGCTACTATTCGGACTGATCTCATAAATATATGAGGTATAGGAATTGATAAAGTAAATAAGATGAAATGGTACCTGATGAAGTTGAGGACAGTGTCGGGTAGACTCTCTGTATCGTTGACACAAGTGCCGGGCCTCGGCTCCGGCACTTTGCTGCTAATCACCGGCAGCCATGCCGACGAAGAAGTGGCCTGCTCCTTGAACTTGCCCTCGAAAGCCTTTTGGATATCTTTGATGGTGAACGTGCAGATGGCGGATCCCATCAATCCCGTCGAAGCCGTGGTGAACGTGCCGTAGAACCTCGTGTTGTCGTCAGCGATCTTGTAAATGCTCTCTGCGAAACGAAGTAGAACACCGTAATCGTAACCGTAAAGGTGTAAACTGCGCTTTTTTAATAAAATAAATATATCCGAAAGCTCATATCGAATCCGCTCACGTTTGCGATTACAAGGAAACGGAATAAAACGAAGGAAACGCTCTAATGCAGTGATTCGCAGCGGGGGATTTGCGCCGCACTATTCCCTAAATGTGCCAATTTTCAAAGGGAGCGAAGCAAACGGCGGCTTATAACTCTATAAGGCGTCCCTTACTGCCTCATTATTTGTTTCGTGTTAAATAAATATATATTGCACGGGGCGCGCGATAGTCGCGACTGCTGCGTCATCTGTGAACGTCCCCAAATTTCAAGCATTTTAAGAACTGTATGTCGATAACGCGAATTGATTTGCTTTGCTATCTATGGACAGGAATATTGAAGGGATTTAATCTAGTAAAGGTTACTTAGAAAACGCATTTACCGACAAGCCCACAAATTCACATTTCATAAAAAATAGTACTAGACTTAACAAGTGTGCATTCCTCAACAAATTTAAAAGAAAAAAAAACAACAATCAAACCGTATAAGCTAAAAAGCTTTCAATTTAACAGCAGTTGATAGAAATAATGTGAGATTCGAATCAGGACGTCATTAGTCGATGACTTATAGCACTGGTCTATCGTACTGTACAAATACAAAGTAAGCCCCCATCAGACGTAACTGATCTGTTAATTGTAAGTTAATTTCCTCTTTACGATGATCTATGGAAACTTGCGCCTGGCCTGCGATGATCTACTCAGTAATTAAACTGCGTATATTGTACTTTGTCTGACTGAGTGAATTATTACAGGGTTGTTCGTTTAAAAATCTGTATATTTTATTTTTGTTATAGGACGTTCGAGAAAAATCAGTTCGTTTGAGAAGCACCGCTCTGTTGGTATAGCCAGTTAGGTAAATCAGGCGAAAGGTGGTAAATGCCAAGGGTACGTTCGCACTCAAGTCGCTTGCGCTGTTTCGGTTCCGGTGCGCGCTTACATCGTCGCAGTAAGGCGCAGGTGAAACGTCGTAAGCGACACGAGGCGCAAACGGAGGCCGCCTCTCGAGAGGCCGGGCTCGAGCGAAAGGTTTAAGGTTTCAATTTCAGCAAACGTCACCAGGTGTAATTGGTTTCGATTCGAGTTTAAGCTCGAGAATGACCGTCAGATTTAGGGTTTAAGGGTTTAAGGGATATCCGCATCGGTTATTCAGGGCGCGAGTTATTTTTCAATTTTGGGGCGCGTGACAAAAATGGCCGAACGGAAAACCTGTCGAGATTCAAACTCCCCCCCGAGCACCCGATTCCTATTTCCGAGTTGGAACACGCGCACTACCGGCACTGTCGCCAATTATGAAAATTCTCGCGGATCAAACGGAACGAATTGTTAAAAATTTAAATCGCGGCGATAAATTGCGGAGAAATTCGGGGTTCGACCTCCGTGATCCGACTCTTAACGCTCGCCCGTCGGGCTTTACGAGGCGTCGGGGAGCCATATTTCGTAGAAAATATTTAGTGCCACTTTCCTACTTTTGCTCCACAGGTACCGCGATGAATATTCACACGTGCGCTCTTTTACGACCATATCAACCGGGAAAAGCCGCTCCTCGCCATCTACGCGCGTAGTGTATTTTTCAAATTCAGACAAATCTCTACGCAGAATGCGGGTTTCGTTCGGGGCGCATCTGTCATACGCCAGCCGAGAGTCTTGAATTATTGAACTGTTATTACAATTTATCCGTGCCGGGCTTCGCCTTGTCAAACCTAGCTCTAATCTAGTTACACGTTCGTACGTCAGTCCTACATATCTTCGATTGTTTGTATACCGCATGAACATCTATAACATATAAGCAAAAAATATTCTCGTATTGGAAGAAGTCTGTTGGGTTTTCAACCACCTGCGCCATTAGTAGAAAAGAGAGATCTCCTTACGACACAATTGAAAATATTGCACGGACCACTAATAGCACAATCCGTTCCAAGACCTTAACCACATATTATCACTGTGGAAAATGTACCCCTGTGACTATCATGACAGATAAAATGTACGATAATTGTTCGATAAGTAGTTATTTAGATCGTGTTTTCTCTTAAGACGTGAAAATATTCTGGAGGTGTGCTTAAAGAATTATTAAACATTCAGCTGATATTAAAATAATGTGACGAGACGTCCCACGTAAGGTGGGACTGTCTTATATTTGAATCATTCATCCCACATTGAAAACTGTGATTGCAATAATACAGAAATTTTCAAGTTTTTTCAAGCGTAATTTTAAAAATTCTCTACAAACTATAACTTTAATTTGCCAACGTTCCCCAAAATTTAAGTACATATTTTTTCTATATTGAGAAGCTAATACAAATCCAGATAATTAATATTATATTTTAAATCCCGTATAAACTAAACATATTTTAAAAAATATTTTTTTTAGATTTTGATGATTTTTATACATATTTTGATAAGTGTTTTACAATTTAAATCGTTAAAATTATTTTTCGTGGTTCGTTCTCAAGCGCGCCCAAAACCGGTAATTTCCCTTTCAAATTTGCTTACATGTGACAGTTCTTGACATCTGGCAAGCGCTCGCTGTGCCCATTTCTGTGCAAGATGTTATAATCACGGCGGTTTTTTTACAAAGTGTCAATTGAAGATGATTCAAAGTGATGTAGCATAATCAAAACTATAAATTATGAGTGTGCCAGTAAGTGTTTGGTTATATGAATAATAAATCACGGTTATTCTAACAAAATTATCATTGAATTTCCAGGATCTAATATTAAAAGACATACAGCGGCGATTGGGCAATTAAAGGTATACATACCAAAGTTAATTAAACATATTACAATGCTAGTAATAATGAAAAATCTCGTATTAGTGTACACAAAAAGTTACATTTTACCCACTATATAGTATCGTTTACAGTTAATTTTCAGAAGCAATGATAGATCTAATTACATTTACGTATGGAAAACAATTAATATATGACATATTGCGACAATTTTATAGAAGATGAAGAGGTGCCAATCTACGTGTTTAATCCTCTACAGTAACTTCCCTCAATTTTGTTCTTCGGTTCTCGTTTAAATTTAATTTATGGATTATATTAGTAGTAATAATGTGTTCAATGTTTACTCTTATTGTTTTTTAATTATTTTTCAGAAGCAATGGTGGAACAATATGATGACCTACATGGCTACAACGTAGAATTGGTATATATAATATAAACAAAGTGAATCTTCTCATGTTGAAGTCACTGTCAGCAAGTATTATCTTTTTATAAAGAACATATTACATAAGCTTAATGTAACTGAATATCTTGAATTTGGCTATTCCGAAAGAGGAATGATGGCACAGAACAAAAATTGTACATATTTTGCCACATCGGAATTAAAAATAACCCACTCTTAGATATTTTGGCTATCAATTATTCCAGGTATGCAATCACATATTTATAATCATTGTAAAATGTCGTTTTTTACATAACATCCAAGAAACTACACATTTATAAGCTGTCCGTTGGCTGATGCACTGCGACAGCGCCGATTTTATCGACATTAACTTTCAATCCTCATACATACTAAGGATATATTACACGTTCACTTTTAAAACATAACTGGTTTATTTGCAATTCTTAAAATCTAACGTATATGTGCATTAAATCGGAAAGCAATGATAATGTTTATGTAATATAAAAGGAAAAACTCACTTTTCGGCCTCGGAGCCCGGCGACGGGAATTCAAAATTTGAAGATTTCATTACGAAGATTGTTTTATGATTGTTTATATAATTTAATCAATGTATTCCTCTTATCCTAAACACATTATGTATATATTTAATTTTCATAGTTATAACACACCCAGTTAATTTGCAATCCGATTATTTATAGAAGGAAAAACTCACTTTTCTGCCTCGGAGCCCGTCGCCATGAATTCAAAATTTGAAAATTTCATTACAAAGATTATTTTATGATTGTTTATCTAGTTTAATCAATGTATTCTTCTTATCCTTAACACATTATGTATATATTTAATTTTGATGGTTATAACGCACCTTGTTAATTTGCAATCCAATTATTTATATTCAGTCAAATGACGAATTAATGAAAATTATTGTCGCGTAGCAAAATTTTATTATTGAATAACAATTATTTAAAACCGGTGTCATGGTATTGTCGGCCATCTTGTTTTATATTTGAATGCTTATTTTTCATTGGTCGAAACAGCAGAACGCATTACCGGCGGCACGAAAATCAATCGGAGCAAATTCAAATTTTATTTTTATTATTATAATTAAATTCATATTTCCTTTGTTTACGTGTATTATTATACACCGTTCATACAAAGCGATACGATTTACACAGTAAAGAGTTTTTTAGTGAAGACGGCTTAGAACAATTATATATAAAAATCGTTAAAATAGCAGTGTCCTTATTAATACTGATTATAGTAATATTAAATATGGAGGAACCCTCATTGCGAAGATACCAATAATTTATTATTGATATTGACATGGACATTTTTGAAATATTGAATAAAATTACCACTGACTAATCAAAAAAGTAATTAATAAATTAAATGCAAGATATTTTGTGTTGAGTCCATTTTGAAAATAATTATTTAAAAATCATAGAGAACATTTAAAAAAATATACAACATGACATTTATCAATGCCGAGCGGTAAACGATTTGCCAAGAGAAGAAGAATCAGAAATCGCTCCAATGTAAAAGGTTAATGCGCTATTTTGTATTTGATCAGATCGTTTTCTTAGTATCGCTCGAATACAACTTGAACGGTGTAAATGTCAATTTGATATGATCGTTTAACCCTCGAGTTTCGAAATTTCAAGTAGATGGTTTAGTCTTGAGAGTTTCGTCGGAATACCATTGCAAAAACAGCTGTGTGAAACTTAGTTTCAGACACTATAAGTGTTACAAATATGGTTCAAGCTTTTCAGGAACATATTCGTCTTTGAGTATTTGATATTAAAAATAGTGGTAATTGTTAACGGCGATAAAGATATATTTTTTTATTCTTCCGTTCTCACCTGACATGCGTAAGCGCAATACGTTACAACAGTGTGAATCTGTACCAAATGGGTAAGTCAATTAGATATAATGAAACTACCAGATTTTTCAGTCTGAGAATCGATGTCATCTGTATCAGTGGTCTTCAAAGTAGGATGTGCGCACCCCAGGGGGTACGCCAAGTGGTAAAATAAAAAAATAAAGATTTTTTAATGACGAAGAGTGTGCTGTTAGTATGCTATGTAGCTGATCTTTTTGAAAAAGTAAGTAATCCTGAAGTAAATTTTTATACACAATTTAAGCAGGTGATTCTAGTAATAATTTACCTTTAAGGTCCGAAAGTATATTTGTTAAGATGCGATTCGTTTCAAAGTTCGATTTTCCCTTTCCGTAAATAATCGCCGTCGAAAAAGGTAGGCGTGCGAATTTCGCACATGCGTAGGATCGCGTAAACAAATTACGTCGGGCGGAAATCGAATGAAATCCTTCGGAGAACAACCGAAGGCCGGGTGTAAATATTTGACGGATTTAAGGTCGAAATCCGACCCGGATCCTGGGGGAGCGCTCCCGCGGGAAATAGCCGGGAAAACTTACGTATTTCGTTGAAGTAGAAGGGAAATTCCCCGGGAATGCTGCAGTTGAGCCTCGCTTTGAGGTACGTGGCCCAGTTCTGGCTGAGGATGTTCTTGCCACCGGTGTCCTTCTTGCATACCCTGGCCACTCGCGAGTAGACAGCCTTGCCGCAGTTGATGTACTCGACAGCAGTCTCGCGGAAGAAGAACAGCACATGCTCTCCGACGTCGAACGACCCCACGAAGTTCGGCTCTGAGGAATGAAAATAAATAGAGATTAGCGATTTTTTAAAAGGAATATGAATTTATTTACAAACATTATATTTTATGAAACTTCTTCCCATTAATATTTAACCTTTACTACTATTTACAAAGATAAAAAAATATAAGATGAAATGATAAGAGTGCATATTGTTTTGTCATATTTAATCCAGTATAAGCGGTAATTGCATTTGATAATGAAATTTATATTTTATGTTTTATTGTCATGTCTCCTATCAGGTGCTTTTGTTTGGGATTGTATTCACTTGACAAACGTGGTTTCGCTACCTGCTCGCTCGGAGACAATGTTTTACGATACTCGTCTCAGATTGTATCTATATCTTCATGAAAGCTCATTCTATTATTATTTTTGTCATCACGATCTTGTTTTATAATAAAATGTTTTTTACAAGTCATATCTTGTGCCGACCGATTTCACCGTTTTTGCCTTCTTTGGAGCCGAATCGTTTCCAGAAACCCACTATGTCGAGTGCGTTTTTTTCTTTGGACTTTAGTGGTGGATCCATGTTTCATCAACGGTTCTGTATCGGTTCAGAAACTCGTTTAGATTGCCATGGAAAAGCGCCAAACCAGCAATAGCACTGAACACACGATTGAGTTTATTCTGCACTGTGAGCAAACGCGGCACCCATCTTGCTGATATTTTTTTATACCCAATTTTTCATGAAGAATGTCATACTTGTGGGCTTAACAAGTTCGCGCACTTTGACTCGTCGATCACTCAAGATCATAGAGTAAATTTTGTCGATCATTTCTGGCGTAGTCACCTCAAGGGGACGTCCCGAACGATGTTCATCACTTGTACATTATACGACCACGTTTAAACTCTTTCACCCAATTATAAACAGTTTTAAACGCTGGTGCAGATATGCCACGAATCAAATTCATCCAACTCGGCTTTGATTTATTTCGGTGTTTTGCCTTTCAAATAAAAGTGTTTAATCACCACATTAAAAAACCCGCTTTTTTCCATTGTTTGAAAATAACAATGGTTGCTTGCTTCAATCGATTGTAAAAATGAAAGGACGCAATGGAAATGTCTATTGACAGCAGTCTATTGACAGATGTTACTTTTTAGAAACAAACTTATTTCTATTTCTTAGAATTTTCTAGGACTTATTGATCTACCCTCGTAATGTACATAATCTATATCAATAATAAAAATGCATCTAAAAATGTTTGGCACCAAATGGAAACAGGTAGCAATTAGACATAGATTATGCCACTGCAGTAATATTTTATTGCTACGAATTATGGCGGACGAGGCTTAATTGGCTGTCATGTGCGCCAAAATAATGTGTTGCTTTGTCCGCCGCCACGTCAGTGTTGCCAAACTTGTGCCCAACTAAATAAATCGGCCCCCACAAATGTTTTATATTTATTTTACATTATATTGAACTTATATTATTGTGAAGTATCGAAAGTTTCGATATCCGAGTGGAGTCAGTCACCGGTCAGTATAATTTACGGCATGTACGATAAAAATAAAAAGCAATCAAACAGTGCACTATACTATAGGGATATCGTTTGATAATTCTAAAGGTACGAGAGCGAAGAAACGACGCACGCTCGAGAATTAACAGGGGGGTTAATATAATTGGAAAGACACGTGTCTGGCGCAGGTCGTATTATGCCGGTGCGACGCTCGTACTGAAATATTTATTAATTAAATATTAATACGTCGAATTAATTAATTCCAAAGATTACAACATGACGTTAAAGCGTTCCACGACTAGATAATCGTCTCGAAAGCCTAAAAACCGAACCTAATTAATAATTTAGCATACATTTAATTTAATTAGCGTGGTGTAATTAAAGAACTCGTACGCAATAATAATTCAAATCAATCTTGAGTATTAGAAATATCATTATAAATTACATTAATATATGAATTGGTGCAACGTTACACAAAACTACAATTTTAATTCATATTAGATTTTACTTTTTTATATAATACAATAGTTATGATATAAAACATTTGAGTGTGAACTCAACTTTTAAATAAAAATGTGTTAATAATTTTAAGAAATAAAAAAATAATAAACATATATAGAAGACTTCTACGCTTGAAGATGGCAATTATAGAGTTAAAAAATTGATATAAATAAATATAAAATAATGGTAGGATCGTTCATAAGTCTAATATGTATTACCTAGCTCGATTTTAATTAATCATCATTATATTCAACCGTGAGATTATTATTGGACAATGTCCGAGTATTCCAAATATCAATATTCTTAATTCAAGTTATTCGAACAAATAGGAAACTTATTGTGGGAAAACATTTCTGTTCTAAATTAAACACAAAGTAACCGCTAGTTCGGCACAATCTAATGTTCAGCACGTATGACTTAATAAACGGCAATTGAAAGTAAATTAAATCTAATATAAACTAATCAAATCACCGTAAATACAATCTAACCTAAATCAAAACTTATCATTGAAACTAAAGTTAACTAGCATACCATATATTATATATATATATTTGTGTAAGACTAGAAAATTACTAAAATATTATTAAATCTTGCGCTTTGCGTACGCAACTAGAGCTTTTAGAACACAGGGACGTCATTTAGGGGGGGGGGGGGGAAGGAGGAGCATTTTTCCCTTCTTGAATTCGGTCAGAAAAATGCTCGTCATTTAATGAAATACTACCGCCTTTTGACTTTTTCAGCACCCGATCCTTCCGATGTAATTTTAGATTACTTTTTCGTACTTCATAAATTTTGTTTTGAGGGTCATATTCTGACCAATCTAATGTCGTTTCAGGGATATCTTTTACACATAGTCTGATTCGAAAACATATTCATAATCACTGTGATCATGAATGTCTTCTTCATCTTCGCTAGGAGGTTAGGAAAGAAGATATTCAAACGTTTTTTCTAGCAATGTATCTTCTATGTCATATATTTTATAATGATCACAGTAAAATCACAAAACAAAATATTTAAAATTTTAGAGTTAAAGTATTACTTAATATAGATCAAGTATTATCAGATAATTACACAATATAATATAACGTAGAAGCGTAAAGTCGAGAAAAACACTTCGTGGTCAGAAAGGACTGAACTATCTGAGTTTTATCTAAAACAGTACAGCGCTAGACAAAAACCCAGCTGCAGTTATCGAGCGGGTCGCTAATGGGCCGGTGGGTGAGGGCCGATGCTCGATCATACTAACATCCAAAATACTATCTCTAAAATTTATCTGGCTTCTTAACGAGCTATTCAATAACAAATATGCGCATCTATGTTTGAACTGACTTTGTGTATGTTGTAAAAGGTCACGGTTGTCAAATTGTGATATAAAAATGTACTCACTGTCTAGCCACTTGGAGTCGTACTTGAGCGTCCTCTTGAAGGCGAACTCCTTCCTGCCGGTGGTCAAGTTGTGCAGGTCGGTCCTGAAGATGACCGTGTCGGCCTTGGTGAACTCGGCGTTGGTCCCCGAGTACAGCGCCGGAAGATTCCCGGGATTCCCCCTCTCGATCCACACGGCCGTCGAGTTGTCCGCCGGGTCGTACGGGCACTTGGCGATGCCCATCCCGATTCCCGGTACGTACTGGTGCCGGGGTAGGTGCGTCAAGTTCGACTGTAAACGTCGATAGGCAGTTATGGGCGATTGTGCGCCATTATGGGGTGCGAAAAACGGTCTCGCCGACGAATTCTATCATATCACCTGCGCTACCTGGGAGGGAGGGTCGGAAGGAAGAGGAACGCGCGCGCATGCCTTATCTTTATTGCCGGGGATGCGAGCGTCTAGCGAGCATGATTTATGCAAAGCAAATACAAGGCGTAGTCGTTTCGGAGAGGGAAATAGTTTTCATCATACTTTGAATGGCCGTTTTCTCGGAACTTTCGAGGTAATCGAGTCTCGTCCCGTCTTAAATCCGCCCGGCGTGGCGAGCTTGTCAAACTTGCGAAAAGTGCAAAACAATTATGTTCTTTGCTCGGGCATTTGCATAATTTGATTGCAGCGGCGCGACTTTGTAAATTACGCCGTGCAATAGTGGGGTCACTTTAGATCCAAGAAAAAAGGGTTCTTGTGGAAGGCGCCACATTACAACCCCTAGGACTGACAGACTAACTGACGAAAATTACCAGTTCGTTTAGTGACTAAAATATAACCGATAAAACTGTGAGGCGTCGATTGGTAGAACTAGGGTTGGTCGCCAGTAAGCCGGACCGAAAATCAAAACTTCGACAATGCTTAAGAAACATCAAGAATTTCACTGTTGAGGTGAAAAAGGTAATAGTGCTGTTTTGATGCCAACTTAGTATGTTACGAATAAAATAAAGTGTATTTTTTATTTGAAGGTGTGCTTCTCAGATGAGCCGCGCTCATCTGAGAAGTGGATGCAGAAAAAAAAATTGCTAAACACATTCCAGAATGTATTTGTTTACTGTTAAGCATCCACCTTCAATCATAATTTGCTCAGTAATTTCTGAGAAAGGAACAGGCCGTTTTTACATAGTTGAGAAGACGATGCGTCAAGACCGATACAAAAAAGTATTGAATACACGCCTTATACCACAACTCGAAGAATGGTTTAGATATTCATGCACGATGGTGCTCCTTTTCATAAAGCTAAGAGCATCACCGCTTTTCTGCAGAATAAGAACACCAAAAACTCGCCTAAAATAAACCACATGGAGAATGTTTGGGAGATTTTGAAGACGGAAATTGCAATTTCTACAAAAAGGAAGCTAATTGAGAAGGTGATTTATGAATGGAATCATAATCTGAACCTTCAAGAAACAATTAAAAATGTATAAAAAGCGTGCCTAGAGGAATTCAGGCAATTATTAAAGCAAAAGGAGGACATATCAAATTTTATAAATATAGCCTCGAACTGCATTGTGGACCGCTTTTTTTTTAATTTTAAAATACATTTTATTATTTCTCACCACTAAACTATTTTTGTGTCGATAAATAATGCTATTAAAAATAATAAGAAAAGCAAACAACAACTTTTTGAAAAAAAAAATATAAGACATAGACTAATTAAAGAAAAAATCCAAAATTTTGTTAGGGTCTAATAAAATGGCCAGGTACTGTTGTTCCGACAATTTTTACATATATTTATGCATGGTCGAATAAAAGTGTGTTATGGCCGTGCGTGGGTTTTTCTGTGTGAAAATTACTTGAAGGCTCTTCGGCTGTCACGGCGTGTGGTCCTGCGTCAACAAGGATTCTGAGGATGTAAACTCTGATAATAAAGCATTTCAATAGTTCGAGACGTTTAATTCCGTCGAGAGACGGTGGTACTTCGAGAAGAAAAGACGGCCATCTCCAAAGGGGAGAGGTCGCAACAACTGTATTATAAAATGGCCAAGTACTGTACGCCTGTTATCATTTGGAGATCATGGCTGATGCTGTGTGAAATATTTGATACATATTCTGATTTATTATAAGACCAGATATAAAAAAATATGGTACATTTTCTACAGGGAGAATCTCCTGTGGAAGTATTTGAGATATTATTTGACAAGACAAAGTATTTTGTATGCTTCATAAAGAAACAATCATGGTTTCAATTTTTCGCAGGACTTTTTAAAAAAGTTTTAGCGGTTTTATTACTCTGCCCCAGGAGCAAATTTACTGGTGCGACGATAAAGATATTTGGAGATAAAAAGAAATTTACATTTCAATGACAGTGCCGAATTAGTCAATTGACAATCTACAGACGATTTTTAAAATCGCTCCATTACTTGAAAAAAATAACAAAAAAATATTAGTATCGATGAAGAAATGATTCGGTATTATGGCCATCATTATCTCAAACAATTTGTAAAAGGAAAACCAATACGTTTTGGATTCAAGCAATGGGCAATGTGTTATGGCGTAACTGGAGATTGCTGCAATACAGGAAGATTACCGAGAGATGGGACTACAAAATATTTATAAAATCGATTATCCATCCAATCGTTCTTTCTATTTCGATAACTTTTTTAGCAGTTTTGAGTTTATGAAAATATTAAGGGATAGAAAAATTGCTGCTACTGGCACAATGCGATGCAATTGATAAAGAAAAAAATAATTCGTGGTGAATTTGACTATATGTTTGATGTTAAAAATAACATATTTGCTGAAGTATGAAAAGTCAATAATTGTGTTAAAATGTTGACTTATGAAGGTATGCCTTCATTGGAAAAAGTAAGTAGATAGTTAAAAACTGAGAAAAAACACGTAAAAATCCCGCAATATGTCTGAATTATTTTTGAGAAATCATTATTGAAATTCACCATCACTTTGCGATTAAATTAAATCGGCACGCGCGTAGTGTTTATCTATGGTAAACACGTGTTTTGGAATTGGCAAGAGCGTATAGCGAAGCATGCGATAGTAGTAACTCGCATGCGACATTTTTATGAGCGCATGGAGATTAAAGGCAAACAAGTCGGCGGCTAATGGCGAGGAAAATTCACTTACCGGCAATTTGGCCGCATTATCGCAACAGGCGCCAAAAGCCTTTATCTGCCTCGTCTCGTTTAATTGCTCGGAAGGGAATCGAGCTTATCTCTCTCTGTGCGTACTTCAGCGCTGAAATCTGGCCAATCGAAACGGAAAAATGCACTCGACCGACTTTTTCTCTTTTCGCGGTCGGCCGGACGCCAAAACTGACCCGAAAGCTTCCAAATTAAACCGACATTCAAATTTCGCTTTTTGGTTTTTGGGAAACGACCCTTTACGCGCTTCGCCGTGTAGCCCGTTCGACTAAAAATAATTTTATTAAGCGAGCCCCGCGTCAAGTTCAATGCGTAGAAGTTAAGAGTGAGTTTCGGAAAAGTAAAAGACGGTGTACTCTCGTTGGGCGTAATACTCAGCAGTAAATTTTGATCATATCAAAAGTAGTTTGAAACTGTTGAGTAATTTTATTATTTTAAATATTATTTGGAAAACTAAGCGCAATTACCGCGGATGACACCTATAAAATCGCCAGTATACATTGGGCACCTGAAAGTGTTGTGATCCTTTGGCCTTGCTTGATAATTTAAGGTTAAAAAAGACTATTTTTATTAAAATAATATTTAAATAATTTATGGTGTGCAAAAATATCAGCCGCGGTGAAAGGGTTATATGCTAAATTATTCAGTGCGGTGTCATCAACGTTATTCAAATGTTCTAGTAAAGAAATCTCGACGTGTGACTCTATTTTAGAAAGATGAACGCACTTCTACTTCAAAACTAAGCAATTAAGAGCGTTAGCTCTTCTGCAAGTCTCAAAATGGCTCATATGTAGGTCCGATCGAACTGATACATCGCTTGTTTTGAAGCAAAAAACTATTTTTTTTATATTTTATTTAGATGAAGTTTAGGCTTCTAAACGTTTTATGTATTGCGATTTTTTTGCTGAAATTTAAACCTACTAAAAATTGACACATTGGATTTTGCTAACAAACATACACAGGGTGCTTAAGAATTCTATACTGTCACAAAAATTGCAATTTAAATATGTATAAATAAGCTCACACTGACCTTAACTATATTGCAAGTCTTATAAGCGTACGTATGGTGGGTCGATCGACTCATAACACTAAACGTGTTTTGGAAAAAAACAACTTTTTTTTTTATTTTTTATTTTTTTAAACGGTATCGTAAGTACATTCGAAAGCTCTATTTCGTATCAAAAATTCAAGTCTATATCTTTAAAAGGAACCAAATACTAGCGTTAACTATATGCCAAGTCGCATAAAAGCTCGTACGAGGGCCCGATCAATTTACCGTAAGACTCGTTTTTTATTAATAAAAAAATAATTAAAAATTGTTTTTAAATGCAAATTAAGCTTTTAAACACTTTTTGTATGCGACATTTTTCAATATGATTTTATTTTACAAAGTTATGACACTTTAAATTTTTACATTGGCTGCCATTTTGAAAAAAAAAATATATTTTTTTTCATACAAAACGTATAGGGGGTGCACGGTAGTTCTATACAATACTAAAAATTTAATTTTTAATCTTTTAAACCAAGCAGTTAAGAGCGTTAACTCTTCTGAAAGTCTCAGAATGGCTCGTATGGGGGTCCGATCGAACTGAAACATCGCTTGTTTTGAAGCAAAAAACTATTTTTTTTATATTTTATTTAGATGAAATTTAGACTTTTAAACGTTTCATATTTAGCGATCTTTTCGTTAAAATGTAAACCTGCTGAGTTACGAGTGTTTAAGTTTTTATACTTGTCGCCATTTTGCAAAAAATTGACCCATTGGATTTTGCTAACTAACATATACAGGATGCTTAAGAATTCTATACTGTCACCAAAATTCAACTTTAAATAAGTATAAGTCATTATATAAAAAATAAAATAAACTGAAAAAAAAATATTTTTCTGCAAAATAAATTTTGAAAACTACTGATTTTATTTTCTATAATTAATTATGTATCTACGAAATTATTATATATATATATATTTTATTTATAGAATATTTTTCGCAATAATGTGAATATTTTACGTATTTTTTTCTCTACTAAAAATTAATTATATTTATTTAAAACTTATGTTGTCTATAAACAATAATAAAACTACAAACGCAGTGTGTTGAAATGCAGGGAGTTGCGTAGCCGTACCAGTACGGCCATGCCGCTCGAAGGGTTAAGAGTACGCTGTCTTTCATTTCTTCAAAATTTTGATGCAGATTGTAACACAAAGAAGGCCACTTTGAAATATATTAGCAGAGAAGAGACTCGTCTCTCGCACAATCGTAACAGAGCTTTATCGATTGTGATGAAGAAAAACGAAAACATTCGTCCCCCAATATTTAATTTTCAATCGCGCCGAAGGTTAAGGGGAGAGGCGAAGGAGCATAAGTTAGCGGCAATAAGGAGTGCGGGAGGAAAAATCCCGACCGAAGAATATTTCGCGCACGTTTCGCCCATAAAAATATTATTGGATGCATCGGAGCGAGAAGCGTTAGGAGTGAAAAATACGCGTCCGTGTATGTGTGCGTTTACTAATAGAGAGACGGGAGCACTCACGTATACGACCCAGTCCTTGGGACTATGCGCGTTCGTCCCGCAAATGTACAGCCTGGATCCGTCTCCCATCGCCTGGATTACCCTCACGTGGTTGCGGCAGTCGAAGTACTGAAATTACAAAATAAACTTCATAAACCATATCTGTCTGCAAAACATATTTTTATTACTCGTTCTAAGGAGAATTTTACTGCAATAGATTGCCAATACGGATATAAGTATTAATGGAAAACGCTACCATACAATGGATAATGGAAATGAAAGTAAGTGAAACTTGAATCAGTTTAGAATCTATAAAAAAATATTCAAGCATCGATAACTCAAGTAGAACAGCGTTATTAAAAAGTAATAGCTCACCTCCGATTTTCCTTTAGATACACACTGTGCTACGTTGCTCGGCTCCAAAATCAGCGCATCCTTCTGGAACAAAGTCATATGGGGTTGTAATATACCAGTAGCGGCGATTATATTGCTTTTTTACTACGCCTATATATCAGCGGCACTTACGTCGCACGTGGACTGACTGACGTTGGCCAGATTGAGTCGATATACCCTGTCCCTGTTGCGAAAGAGAGTATAGGGGTTAGGGTCGTTATTAGAGCGTTAGTCCTAATTGTTGTGTATACTCACATCGCACCGACGTAGAGCGATTCCCTTTTGGCGTCCATCAAAAACGTCCTGTAGTACATGAGGCCGCAGGAAAACTCCCTCACGTGATCTGCAACAAGCCGAAAAGAAAATATGAGTTTTTCTGCCTTTGATCCCGGATTATCAAAGGATCGCGAGATTAGATTTAGGCCCAACTCGTTAGCCGAGACGAGAGGTGCGCTCGCGGGGGGTCCTGTGCCTGCTTCTCGACTGATATTCAATATTGGTACTGTCAATTTATATTCACGTAATATTAATAGTTTACATTTTTTATGTATGTATTATTTTTATATTATTAATACAAACATCAAGTGTTACATAATGTAATATTATTATATTTTTAGTTGGGTTTTGAAGGTACAAAAAATCGCTTTTGATATATCTTGTTTAGATTTATTCTAAAAAACGATATTACGCTAAAATAATATAGTACAAAATTTATAATACGATATATTTTTAATAAATTATTTTTTTTATCATATGATAAATAAGGTTTTATCCCAAATATTTATAATACATAATCAAACTATAACGTAATTTTTTTAATGTGAATTAAATAATTATTCAATAGTTGTTATTATAAAAAAAATGTTTAGAGCCACTGTTGAAAAAAATTGACCGACCGAACAAATAACAGTTTGCAGTCAACAACTGCAAGAACTCTGAGGATCGTCCACCGACATCATCCCTGCGCCAGCTTCACCACCGCTTGGAGAAAACGTCTCGTCAATAATCTTACGTCGCACATAAGTAAATATTGTAATAAAAATTCTATCTAGATTATTGGCCACGAGGTCAATCACTCCTATAGTTCCCAAACCCTACAAAATCTTTAATGATTCACCAAAATCAACTAAAAATAATTGCAATGAAATGAAAATTTATGTTGTTTATGAATTCATGCAAAATAAATGCAAGTTTATTGCCCATATTAGTTTTAAAAATAATAATATATATTTATGGCTCTTGAATTTTTTTAAACTTGTAGGTTGTAATATTTAGCTCTTTTGGACTAATAGTTTGCCGATCCCTGGGCTAGAGTAATGGAGTGTTATTGGGAAGATAAAACTTGATTTAGTAAGTCGTTGAGTGGCAAATTATTTTCTAAAAAGTTTGTTCTCAGTGAAAGAAGAATCATTGGCTGTCGAAAAGAAGCATCGGCTCAGTTGGAAAGATAGTAACGCAATACGTACTGCTCTTATTGCATTCAGTTATCGTTAAAAATAGCACAAAATCTTTGTGGTTAGAATATTATTTAAAAAATGTGAGTTTTATTTTATTTAAGTTATTTTACATTATAGATTCGTTAAAAACTTACTGAGAAAATATTTAATAAGAGTTTCAATGATCACAAATTAAGGTTAAAGTAATGTTTGCAAATACCAGACAATGTAATAAACGTCATAGATGAAAAAATGTTATGTTGCGTACCACCTATCGTCGTCGTTCGGTAGGTATCGTACGATAGATGACGGGTAATATTATTATTAAATAATATTAATAAAATAAGTGAATATTTTATCGTGAAAATATGTTAAAAAGGTGTACAAGTTCTCGACACAAAGACTGATATTATTATAAATAAAAAAATGAGAAATATATTAATTTATATTCCAGTCGCATATACCGAAAATATGAAATGTACCCTTTTTTATTAGATGTTATTGCGATACGTAACCCAATAGAGAGCGATTAGCCGATAAAATAGAGAGCTCGTCAGATTCGGTCTCGGCGTACACCCAATAAAGCTTTGTCTCAGTCTGAACGAAACGTGCTGAGAGAAAATAACAGCAGAAAGGCGGTAATTGATAGCGATCGCGTAATTGCAAACGTTTCGCCGCAAATACCTGTCGAAGACCTTATCGATTCGCCGAGGCAATGAATAATTTATTTATGCAAATGGCAAAATTAACACCGCTTTCCCGATTATCGCACCACTTTTTCCACTCTCTCTCTCTCTCTTCTGTTGTTTTTCCGGCCCTCGCGAAACTTTTCCCCGCATATTCGCGGGAATGCGTTTGATGTTTTCGCTGCGAGATTTTCGACACGTGTTCGCGGGGGGAACATTCTTTGTTTGCGCATATTGAAATGCCTTGCAACAAGTCTTCGCCGAAGGGTCCGTCTCAAGACTCTCGCGAGATTGGTCGCATTTCAACCGAAAGTGCCCAAAATGCCGAAGTTTCAACCTTCAAGTGTACTTTGTCTGACTGATTTTCCCATCGACTTAAACGCTTTTTCTCTATTATATTCATACTGTGCCTTTCGCAAGTTAAATCCGACATTAAAAACTAATAATAAGTCAGATCTAATTTGATATTTGATAACAATCTGAAAGATGAGAAGAGTGATTGTTGAACATATGAGCCGTTGATCTTGAAAGAGGGGCAAGTACATTTTAATAAAAAAAAAAGTTGGAGCTAATTTTCATTATAAATTATCTTAAAATTTCTGTTTTTAATCATTCCATAATATCAATAAATAACAGTGTAATTTTTTACTAGTAATTTATTTTGCTCAATGATTTTGAAAGTGAGGCAAGTCCGCTCAAAACAAAATAATATTGAATAAATATTTTTAAAACGTACTATGTTAGTTAGTTTCCATAGTTACGAGGTAATTTAATTTTTAAAATAAATAAATTTAATTATAAATCCACAAACACGAGACACATATGTTAGATGACTATAAATATATTAATAATAAATGGTTAGTCTAGTTTTATACGATAATATATTTTGAAAACAGATCTAAAATTAGATCTAAGTATTTTATTTTATTACTTTTTGTAATTAAAAAAATATTTACGGTGATTTTGATTACAAAATTATCATTTAATATCATAGCGTTAGTCTTTTTTCATTAATTTGCTTAATATGGATCAAATAACTCTGCCTGTTTCTTTAGATGTGTCAGTTATATATTAGCACCGTATCATCAGCATACAGTTGAATCTTTCCTGCAAGCTTTATGCTTCCACTACACTCTCTGGAAGTTGTCCGAACCGAAGCTACAACTAAAGTCAGCTGAGATCTACGACTTCGAGTAAGCGCTCCACTGTCGCAGATTTCATATGCCCGCGAAATTCGCGGCGTGCATGACTTTCGGACGGCGGCTGCTGTCACGTACATCCGGCATATTCGCGCGCGATCGAAAAGAGTGCCAAATAATCGCAATTTTTAAATTGTCATATTATTAAAATTACGCTACCGATAATTATAAAAGTTTGTATGGGCACTCATCAATACAATATCAATGAAAACTTTTCGGTCCTAAATATTCAATTTACGCAAAATCTTTGTAGGCTTTTGTAAAACGCCATAAAAATGATACTTCAGAATATGAACATCACATGAGTGACTGTCCTAGAATTTGTCGCCATCGATTCTAAATATGAATTCATTATGGTGTGACATTTATATAAACCGATCTAGGAAAATACATAGGATTTTTCTTAACAAAATCAAGTACCACTAATTATTTTTTAATTATTTAATTTTATATGAAAAAAAATATAATCACGATATCTGGTAGAAGAATAAACTATCCAAAATATTTTGGTGCCCTAAAATATTTAAATATGTCAGTAAGAGTCTATTGAAGTCCCCGATAAGCACGTGGTATTATAACTTGACCAGGTGACAACGATGCTGCGCTCGTCAGCGTGTTGACCATAGGACGCCTACTCGCATACTGAAATTGAACCGAGTTACTCGTTCTATCTCAGTTTGCGAAGCACCATACCAGTATCTCTCTCACTCTCGTCACTTAACACGCGAGAGAGCGAAAGGGGAAGTATCTCACCGCTCGCGCTCGAAAGAGCAGCTCCGACTTTGGTCGCTTTGACTTGGAAAATTTGCCGACAGTGTTCGGAAGCGCTCGAAGCTGGCCAAGTCCCGTTCTCGGTAACCTCGGACAGAGCAGGCAGAACCGAACTCGACCGAAGTAACCCACTATATATGTTCTTGGCCAATCTTAGCCAGCTTCCAGAGAGTGTAGTACAGACTAGAGTCTCCAATTCGAGTAATCGAGTACTCGATACTCGAGTATTTTTGTCTATTTTTCAAGTACTTAATAACCGAGTATTTTGAAAATTACTCGATTAATACTCGAAATTAAAAAATTTTGAAATATTTCAGAAACAAAAATAACTTTAACTCGGTCCGGTAAAGGTTAATGCCTTGCTTTTATTTGGCGTTTATGCCCGAAGTCTCGAGTTAGAGCGGTTACTATCAGGTATAATTTTTTCATAGTTCCATAGTTCCGGTCGTCGGCTATGTTAGTGGGTACGACGGAGAAATTTCTTTTGTGTTTTCTGTTTGACAGTCCCGACTTATCTAATTTATGGCAATGAACAATATGAAATATCAACAAAAAAAATTTTAGGTTTTATGACTATGCAGTTGTAGCGTAAAGTGTTGTAAATTGTTTATACTGATCCCTCAGCTTAAAATATAAATCAAAACAATTGTGTGTTTTAAAGGCATTTAAAGTAAAGTCAGTTCTTTGCGAACCGTTTAGCTCTAGAGTGAAAGGGATTCACCCAAATACATCTTCGAAGGATATAGATTTAAATTTTTCGCATTAATCAGAAGGATTAGAAGATTGTATATTGTTAAGAAAAAAAATATATTCAAGAAGAATTACAAAATGCTATTTTGTCAATAGTCGAAGGAAATAAGAGAAAAGCAGAGAAGGGAATGAAAGAAGAGAACATAAAAAGAGAGTTCAAAAAATTTTATATCTATAAAAAGCGAACAGATATAAATTAGAATCCTTATCCAACGCGTTAATGACAATAAGACCAACATCAACAGCAACTGAAAGGGTTTTTTCCATAACGGGAATAATAAAACCAAAGGTTAGCAGTAATATTAAATTCGAGACACTTTTTGCATTATTGTTTTTAAAAAGTATGTTCGTGAAGTTAAAATAATTGTAAAAATTAACATACTAAGTATTTTATTTATTTATTTATATGTGCACGAATTTGAATAATAGCTATTTTTGTACATTTGGTAAATACTCGAAAGTACTCGAGTACTCGAGTATTTTAAAATTTTAATATTCGATACTCGAGTAGTTGATGGTTCGAGTAATTGGAGACTCTAGTACAGACATTATAGATTAAATAATAAATCGGTAATATGTTTAAGTTTTGGAACGAATCAACTTGAGTTTCCATTATTTATAATGGGGAAATTTGCTTTGATAAACGATTGTTTTCCGGAAAGGATTTTGCTCATAAATCAAAGTTCAACTATAGTACATATTACATTCAGCTTGAAAAAATTAAACCATATAAAAGCATTGTGTATGTAAAAATAAAAACAATATATAAATATTTATTTTGTTTTTAAATTGTTTTTTAATGAAAAAGTAATGTAGCGAGCTTATCTAATACATACATAAGCATATAGGCATATATAGATAATATGTTATTCCTCTCTGGAAATGGAACACGATACCTTCGAATTAACTAATTAAGAATTTGTAATTAAAATCGATAAGCAATGTTAGGTGTATAATTAAATTAGCTTTATGTATTAAAGGATAACGTCTGTTTTTGGATGTTTGCGGTTTGCTTTATTTTATTTGCAGTGAATTAATTGTTGAATTAATTTAAATAAAATACAATCAACAATATAATACAGTAAAAGTTGTGGCATATTATCGATGTATGTTGTAGCTCAAAGTGAGTAAGCTACTATATGATTACTGATTTTTTAAGATGCTCGGAAGACCGCGACTACGCCGTCTAAATTCACGATCACGCGGCTTGGCTCAAAACTAGGGATTCGGCGGTACCTCGTAAATAAATAATACTTTCGCAATCTTGCGATAGTTATAGCTTTGTATCGGGAATAGACTTTCGCACGTACGGCACGCGTTGGCGAGTTCATGAAAAAGAGATCGACGAGGGATTATGCAAATATGTCGGAACGTGCCTCGGAAAAATTCTCCTCTCGCTAGAAAAACGGACCCAAACAATATTAGCTTCGACTTTTCCTAACGACGCGTCTGCTTCTTCTTCTTCCCCGCTCGATTTGTATTTTTGTCCGATACAATAGATATAATTCGGAATCGTACCCAGGTACGATTCGTCGCGTGTGTACACAAAGCGAACGTGAATTCAGTCATGCGTCGATAACGCCTAGACTGCAACACCCTACTACAGCTTCAAATTGCCATTTCGAAACGAACTGCATATATTGAAAATAAAATATATTTTATGCTTTCAGACTAGTTCCGATATATGTGCAACTTTCCAAATAATAATCTGCAACGGTAGCGGGCAATCGTGTGGACACAAACGCGTGTGAAATATCATTTCATATTTTTATTTACAATTTATAAATATTATTAAAAACACTTTTTATAAATATATATAAAATAATATTTCATTTAGTTTTAATTAAGCTTTGAAAAAATATTAAACTATTTTAATATATTGTAATAAATAAATTGTTTTCATTAAAGGCCAAATTTTTGTAGATAAACATATTTTATTTTGGTATAAAACAGCTAAAAAAAGCACTATTATTATTATTTTAACAAAAATAATTCCGTTGATTACTTGCAGATGAAGATTTTAAATGCACATTGCCAAAATTTGCGATAAGGCGTCGAAGATGTTCGACTTCGTTATGCGGAGCGCGTGTCACTTCAATAATATATTGGTGATTGGCGTCTTGTACGATACGCTTGTTCGTAGCGTCATTGAATATGCTCCATGTTGGAGAGAATTAAAAAAAAATTATTAAATAAATATCTACAAGGAGTACGGCTCATATTTTTGGAAGTATTTTTGCTAAGAGCGTTAAGATTCATTCTCAGCGTAGCATCTAGTTATTGAATCACTTCTTAAGTTACTGAGGGGCGGTGTCAACAACCCGTTATTGCTCGGCGACTTTCGTCTGCGAGCTTTAGAGTCTAGAGAGTGATAAAATAATATAGGTCGAAATATATTTAAATCGAGTTTTGAGTTATAAAAAAATAATATCAATTTAACGACCGCTTCTAGATCTATTGCAGCAGCCAATTCTTTCGAGCGGTATCTCTGCTTTAACTTGGTGGATGTTGGGTTTTAAGTGCTGCAACGGTATTAAATTTAATGATATTGTCAGCTAGTCAGAAAAATGCATGTCATTTAGTAAAATACTATGAATCTTAAACAATCGAAATATTAAAAAAACGACCACTAACTAGCCAACTTTCCCCCTCTCTCTCCGTCTTAAAAAAAAACTAAAATGACGTCCCTGATTTTAAATCAGAAATTATCGTTTTTTTCTTAAGCGAAATATTTTTTTAAAATATGTCATTTCAGTAAAATTATATTGAAATATATTTTCACTGATAGATATATATTTTTACCAGTGAAAATATAATTTATCTGGCAGATTCTAGTAAAATTTTATAATTACAAGTTTTTCATATGTATATTTACATACTAATCAATTTACATATATATTTTCACTAGTGAAGCGCAAATACATTCTCACTAGTACATATATATTTTTACTAGCATAACTATAATTTCACTAATATGCGCTAGTGGAATTTTATGCTGCTCTTAAATGTCTATGAAACTCTATTTGACAGTTGCGAAACGTCCATTTTCTATTCAAACCCAAACCTAACCGAATGAAAATTCTAAATCTTTACCCTTGCTCGAACACAACATTATTGCCAAGCATCGATGGATTATCAACAAAGCGCTTAAGCGATTTGAAAAAATACGTTGAGCAAAAAGGACATAAAATATAAATACGGATACGATCCGTAGATATACCTAAATTATTTTCTCTGAATCTTATCTAAAAAATACGAACTAAAGCTTCGAACAAAATGTGAATCGACAATAATTGATTTAACGTAATGAAAACTTTGGCGATGTGACTGCTCGAATGTTGATCTTGCTGAACTAGATGGTTCGTGCAACGCTCAACAGACAAGAACAAGGGACGCGATCGCGACTTTCTAGGACACTTTAATTGCAATCGTCTTATAAATTAGCAATAAAAGCAATAAAATCATGCGGTTGAGATTAAATCGAGCCCGTTTAAATTGTATCCAATCATAAATCCTAAAGGCATTTATCATTCGAGAGCTCTTGAATTAATCAAACAATTATTCACTGTACTTCTAAAAGCGCTGCTTTAAATTGCTAATGAATGTATATTATATATAATATAAGCAATAAAATAAATAAATTTCAATTAAAGTAATACAAAATATAGCTAACTCCAATTTCATTAATCAAAAACACAACTATTAACCTCTGAAGTTAGTACGGTTTTTGATGAAATTGAAACACATAATACGACACTTTTCAATTAGGCATTTTCTACGAAAAACCTATGAAATATAAATTAAAACCCCGTCTTAAGTTGTATTTATATTTACGACGCGGGGCTCAAATCTAAATTAAAAATATTTAAGAGAGACTCAGAATCGAAACGAATTTCTTCTCGAACGGACTCTCTCCATAATGCAAAAGGTGTATTGAAACCTTGTCTCCGTTCCGAATCTGAGATAACTTTCCTATTTCTCGACACCCCAAATATAAAAGTGATAGGTGCGCCCGAAGCCGTTTGCTCCCCTTTTGTTGTTTTTTAGTTTATGGGTGTACATATGTTCGAGTATGGGAGTAATATTTGGGGAACGTCGCTCTTGAGCGTATTAATTTCCTCGCTCTCCCGGAAAGCCAAGAGTCGCGAAACCCTAGATTAATCAAATTTGCAAACGCCTCGGATAAAACATTAGCGCAAATCAGATTTTGATTAGCTTCAAATTAATTTGTTCGAAGAAGCGCGAAATGAACTTTGTTTCTATTGTAACAATATATCGATGTGGGAATTTGACGGAGAAGATTCGACGCCTGCGCTACGACTTTGCCTTGAAAAGCACAATTGAAGCACTGGTAAATTTTTATATTTTTATAAGCGGATCAAGTTTTTAAAAAAAATGTTAATAGCCTGAGAATATGTATGTTATTAAACTCGATAGAGAAGTTTAAAGTTGAAATTCCGCATAAATCGCTCGTGTGAGCGAAGTCTATTGTTATGAGCGAAGTGCCAAGAATGAAATGCTGTATGACATAGGTTAGATTATAGATTTTTTTTAAATATCTAATACACTAATGAACATTAATCTAACCTAAAATGTCTAGCATTGAAGTGAAGTACATAGACTATTTTCCAGCTCGATGCACGTAAAGTCAGTGAAGTTATCTTTTTTTATTTGCTTATACGACGGTAGAGAAGTAAATATGAGTATAGTGTAAATTATCCAAACACACCCTTTGTTTCTCGCTGCCGTTGTACCGGGCTGTAAACTTATATTGTATAGCATAAACAGAGTGCAGCGATTGGTAGTGACGTTTGCCAGAGAGTCGAGGGAAAAGGATGGGGTGGAGTTTGTACTGTTGCCGAATGCAGTTTCAATACCTGAGCGAAAATCCAGACATTCTCCACCGTCTGAAATGAGCTCGATTTATTTGAGTGCGGGCCTGATCCCGTCGTTCGGCTGTCTAAGCACCCTCATGTATAAAAAGTCACCAAATTGCGTGGGGTGTCTATGTTTAGAATTATGTACCCCATTCATTCCGCGGAAGAGAGATCGACTGGGAGTTGATGATGTCTAATGATGAGACAGAGATCAAGTGGGATTTTAAAATAAATTATTCATGTACTAGTAGCTTTCGAAAGTAAATGATTATATTTTATAATTATTTAAATTAATTATACGTCAATTTAGTCCATACGTTTATTTAAAAGCAACTCAATTAAATACTATACTAAAATAATATAAATTGTTATAAAAACCGTTGCAAATGCTGACAATTTAAAAATAAAACTACACTCTATTTGCGTTAACACAGTCAGTTCGATCATTATTCATAATTTAGGAAGAGTTGTAGCACACGATACAATTATACGTTTGATATACTTATAATTCCTACAGTTTATTTTTTGAACAAATTTTTTTTTTTTCTATGAATCACTTATTACTTCAATCTAACGAAATAATTGTAGATTATTTTTTATGACAATACTGCTATAGACTCTTCTTAACCTAAATGTGTTACCAGTTGCAATATTCCAGCAAGTATAAGTACCATTAATTGCAGAGCAATAAATATCAGGTATCCCAAATGTAGTGGGTTAATATTTATATTTCATTAGGATTCATAGCATTTAGTTAAATGACATGCATATTTTTATCCATATTCAAAGGGTTCTCTGTTTAGAATAGATTCTATTTTGACATGGATGTTAAATAGACAATATTACGTGAGAAGCAAATCAAGAATATCTAAAACGAATTTTGACCAATAGATGAGCGCAAAAAACAATTATCCCTTCTCAGAAGTTAAAAATCCACTTCGAAATAAATAAAATCTGCTGGTTCTTCTATTGGTTTATCGTGCTAATTGATTGAAGTGGAAGCAGCTGTTTTCCTAGAATTTCACAATACAAATCTGGTAGAGGCAAAAACGTAATTACAATTTTATTCACGGGGCACAAATTCTACAGTCAGTAGTAATTTATTTTATTATTTCGAATTCAAGAGTGTCCCTGTAAAATCTATGTCAAAAGCAATACAATCGTGCCGTCGCAGTCGCAGTAAAAACGCCCGGTTATCTAGTATTTATATTAAGACTTTTAATAACATTATTACGACTTAAAAAATCATATAAAAACTAAATTTTGACTAATAAGAGGACGCAAAAAACAATTTCTCAGAAAGACACGTCAAAAGCATTTAAATCGTGCCGTCGCCGTCGCAGTGGGAACGTTCGGTAATTTGGCGTTCATACTACGACTTTCATAATAATATTACAAATTTATTGAGGAACATATAAACCGAATTTTGCCCAATAGAAGAGCGCAAAAAACAATTATCACTTCTCAGAAGTCAAAAATCCACGTCAAAAGCAATAAAATCGTGCCGTCGCCGTCACAGTGGGAACGCTCGTTACCGAGCGTTCCCACTGCGACGGCGCCGACACAATTTTATTGCTTTTGACGTGAATTTTTGACTTCTGAGAAGTGATAATTGTTTTTGCGCCCTCCTATTGACCAAAATTCGGTTTGAATATACATCGACCAATACTTGAAATAAAAATATAAAGTCGCGCCATCACAATCGTATACTATATTTGGGTTAACACAGTCAGTTAGGGAGCTATATATTTCATCATTATTCATAATTTAGAAAGAGGTGGCAAGTTTGGATTTACATTTTTTAATTTTTTATTTTTCCACATATTTATAATTTTTTTTTATAAATTTATTCAAAAATTAATCTGGGATAGTGATAAGTATGTCGAACGTATATCCGTATCGTGTGATTTAGAGCTAATATTAAAAAATAGTAAAATAAATATATTCAATAATACACACTACGTCGATCAAAAAAGCAACAAAATACAAATACGTAGATATATCTTATTTTTTTTTTGGAAAATATGAATCGCCACTACTTTGCATAAAGAATCCGATCATCTATAAAGTATTGAAAACTTTTTAAAAGTGACTATTAAATCATTCCTGCTTGAATTTTGATCTAGCTGGATGGCTTGTGCAAGAGGAGCACTCTTAAGCGCTGATGTTCTGGCCTCAACGGGGAAGAATAAGGGACGCGATCGCAATTCTGAGGGCATACTAAAGCTCGCAGCTAAAAATCACCAAGCATTGACGGTTTGTTGACACCGCCTTCTTTTCGTAATCTAGAGCAGTGGTCTACGCGTACCACAGAGGGCACGCAAGTCGATACTTGGAGCCAATAACATTTTCGTAAGCACAGCAAAAAAAACTACGGTGCAATTATTTAAGTTAAATTTTATTATTTACAAATGTATATTTATATTAAGGGGTAAGCACTATATTTTTGTCGTTTAAAATAGTTTGCCGACTGCTGATCTAGATAAAATATGCTAGCAATCAATTTTCAGCGGGGAATTGCTGGCGGTAAATTTACCGGAGATATATTTTTGTATGTATACATTTATTTTCAATTACACAAATGTCTTGCTGATTGATTTATAGATGAATTTAAATTTATTGCAAACTGATTACAAAATATACACATTATAAACTGAAAAATAGAGTTTTAAATAACTTTTTTGATAGTTTTATAATATAAACAGTACAAAATGAAATATGTTTTTCTGCTAAGCAAAATTTCTTAATAAACGTTTATATGAATATCTAAGAGAAGTGTCATATACAATGATGTTTTTAAGGATTTTTAATTTTAAAATCAGTGTCATTGTTTTAAATGCATGGGTGGATAAAGTAGCTACAAAATATGAAAAAGACATTGATATTAGATATTTTAAAGATAAAGTTGTTCATTATATTGCATTTGTAAAAGGTAAAAACAATGCGAATCTTGTTGAGATATATAGAATTTTAATTTCAGATTTGCAGTCTACATTTCTGAATGTAGAAACGATTTTGAATCTTTTTGACTAAACCCATTTGCAATGCAAGTGGTGAACACGCTTAATGCACAAAAGTGGTTAAAGCGAAAAATTTTTTTTTTGCTTTTATTGTTTATTGTTATTTCCTGTATTTTTGTTAAATAAATAATTAATGCTGTAATTGAAACCCGAGAATAACGAGGTATTAATGATTAGAAGAAATTACAAATAGAGACATTTTTTTATAGGTATTATAAAAATATCAAAATAAAAATTATGGCGCTTTTTTATCATTCGAAAAAGAGTTGCGCCTATAGCCTCCTAATTCAAATCCACTACTGACAGTCAGTTGAGTGTTCTAGGATGCTTAGATTTAATATGAGGATCAGTGATTCGCGATGATTATTACATTCAGTCTGTAATAATCTTGAAACGGGGAGTTAAAACTTTGGGTTATGATTCTCTATGATCTCGTAGAAAGTTATACGCTGCCAAGCATTTCCTCAAATTACTGAAGGGTGCTGTGGTAAATATTTCTATAAGCGAGAATTTACAGCTTTGGGTTTCGGAACATCCTCTCTTAGATTATCATTCGAATCGCTCTCGTACAACTTGCTCTCGACAACAAATCATAACTCCGTTATAAATAAAAAAATGTTCTATAAGAACATTAATCTTACGAAGCGATTCATATCATTCGCACCCCTACCATGTAATTATTTTATTATTTTAACTACATCGCCGTTTTAATGGCTTAAACAGTCGCCACGCCATGACTGGATATAATGCAAAAGCGGCGTTTTAATTAAAAGCGCATTAGGCGATCACTAATTCGCTCGAATTGATCGATCGGCGTCCGCTGCAGAAGCGCGTGCACTTCTTGGCTTGTAACAATTTCCAACATAAGCGTAGGTATGTGTAGGGAGTACCTTTATTTCTCCGCTTCGATCCCTCGCAAAAGGTTCTTTGTCGGGGCATAAACGGGATGATTGAAAAAAACTATATGGGGTCGATCGGCGAATGACGAACGATTCGGCAGTGGGGGGATTAGGGCGGAGGCGATTCGACTTTTCAGATATGAGTGGAAAATTCTCCTAATGAAATTGTGAGATATTATGCTGAAGGCGTACGCCGAAGAGTGGCGCAGTCGCGTGCATATGACGTGAATGCCGATGGAGTTTTCTCGTCGAGACGCGTGTGCATCGAATTTCTGCGCAAGAATGAAAGATTAACTTATTCTTTCTTGCCGACGAAACGTCTGCCGGTGACGTGTCCTTTCGCAAAAATATCACCCAAACGTCAGATTTTAAAATATCACGTGTTTTGAGCTGAATTTTAAAATCATTTTCGGTCGTCGAAGCGGCAAAACGTAGTGGAGCGATACTCTTTTTTTGATATTATTTATTTGATAAAATTGTCAACCCTATGTTAAATAAAAAGCTAAGACAAGAATATGGTTCTCAATCGAATTATTCGCCTGATTTTTTAATTATTTATATTTTATAGTGTGTATATTGAATATACCTATTTTGCTACTATTTTTAATAAATAATTACAATATTCATTAAAATTTATTTTTTCATTTACAATTACTCCTAAATATTTATATATTATCAATAATTTCTATAATAGAGTTATCTATAACAATTTTTATATTATTATCTAACATATTACTAATGGTAAAACAATCATTTTTAACAAGCTCATAGCTTCAAATGTTAGCTGAAACCTTTGCCTAAACATCCATTTATACGAGTATTGTATATCTATACACTATTTGCGTTACCACATTCAGTTCGAGAGCTATCCGTTTCATAATTATTTATAATAGATAAATGGGTTTAGGCCCATACAATTAGTTTTAAAGCACACGATACGGATATACGTTCGATATACTTACAGAAAAAATACAAATTTATAAAAAATATGTTCAAAAAATAAGCCGTAGTAATAATAAGTATATCGAACGTATGCTTTAGAGCTAATAATAGGGGTGTGAACCCAAAATTGCCGTCTCTTTCTAAGCTATGAATAATGATGAAATATATAGCTTTCTAACTGACTGTGTTAACGCAAATAGAGCATAAGATTGTGATGGCGCGATTTTCTATTTTTATTTTAAGTATTAGTCGATGTATATTCAAACCGAATTTTGGTCAATAGGAGGGCGCAAAAACAATTATCACTTCTCAGAAGTCAAAAATTCACGTCAAAAGCAATAAAATTGTGTCGGTGCCGTCGCAGTGGGAACGCTCGGTAACGAGCGTTCCCACTGCGATGTTTTAAAATTTATTTTAAAACCCCAAATTTATTTTAAAATTTTGAAAATATTTGAGTTATAAATAAATTATTTTTGAGGTCGCCATGCGTTTATGGGTTAATCCGCCACTCCTGACTGTATAATTAACACTCAACTGACTGAATAGTTATCATTATAATTACAGTATAAATAAATACGTTTCATCGCCATAGAGTGAACTCTTTGATTACGTTTATAATGAAATTTACGAATGACAATCCAAAATTACACCCCAACCTGTGTTTGATCATCTGATTGAGAATATATACTCACTCATAGACGTTCCGGTCCAAAACAAACCTTTTTGAAATTGTATTTTTAATGGTGATGAGAGAAATGGGTTTTGTTTGACGAGCAAATACAACGGTTATCGTCGGGGTGGGCACCGGAAACCGCCCCTAAAGTCGAGCCAGGGATGCGGAAATCTTGCTTACCGCTCCGTGGAATATTTATAGAATTACTTATCATGGATTTTCTTAGCAAGAATCACACTTTCCTGTTACATTTAAGTTATTAAGCTACAAGTATTCAACCGATTCAACTGAGATCGTGCATTATATTTGATATATTATATAATTCGATAAAATGGAAATAAATAGACTGACAAAGAATGTCGATTAATTATTTATATTTAGAGTTATAGGATATTAAAACAATACTATTAGCGGAATTTTCATTAAATCAATACTGATATTTCGGTATTAAAAAGTTGACTGGAATACCGGTATTTCGTCGGTTTATTCATTTTGTATATCAGTGATAGGGTGCTGAGAAAATTGGATGCTGATGAACTAGAAGTGCCGTTAGGTACGAGAGGGACTTAAATCTAACAAACGAGTAAAATAATCGGAAGCCAAACAGTATTTGGCATTAAAAGAGTGAAGAGCAAAGATATAATATGCATTACTTTTTTTTTTATTATTTTAAGATCAATAATAAAAAGGGATGGAAAAATATATTAATTTTATTATTTAAAAACAAAAATTATTAAAAAAACAATAACAGATAATAATATTTTATTGCAATATGCAATTTCTAGAAGAAAATTTTATATTTATTTTTTATTTTAACACAAGATATTCTCTATAAGCTGAAAATAGCTCTTTATTTTAGAATTTTCAATACCCGATATGTACGACCCAACTCAATTTTAATTAATTATCACGATATTCATACGTGAGATTAGGAAAATCTAGGTAAGCCTAATCTGTGATGATCGATCGGAATTATAATTATATAATAATCATGACACGACAGAAATTTAAAAACACTAAGGTCCGTATTGAATTTGAACCCAGGTCTTTCAGGTCAATAGTCGGAGACATATACCACTCGTCTATCGTCTATATTATTCATTTTTATACATATCTTAAAAAATGCATATTTGCTTTCAAATACCTACAATTAAAGAACACTTATTTTTACACCAGAAAATATTATAAAAAATATTTTGCGAAACACACTAATCTCGTATATTTGGTGACTACGATAAAAACAACCCTAAATTTAAATACAAGCATAAAATGTCAAAGCACATATTGCTTTAAGGCTAAAGACAACATATCAGTGGTTTTAGGTCTTCAATAAAATGTACTCAATTTTTTTTGTTTCCTGTAATATTTTTTTTCGCTCGCATTTATTTTTATTTTTTTGCCTTAAATTATAACTACAAACGTTTTATTTTATATATATTATTTTTTTTTATCAAATTATAGATAATAACAAATTGTAAATATGTTACTGGTTTTTTTACATATAATTAGTATGTTTGTAAAATTATTTATATTACTGAAATAAACGCATTTAAAAAAATCGAGTTAATATCTTATTAACTCTTAGGCAGACAGCAAAAAAATGAGCAGCTTTTTCATAAGGCGCTTAAATTTATGTTGCCATTAACAAATACGGAGCTTTCAGAAAGAGCTTTCTCTTCTGAAAGTAGTTCCAGATGTAAAATTATATCATACAACAGTTAACTCTGATTTTATAAAAATGTGCCTCACAACAACAAAAAGATCGCGTTGAATATTTGTTACGGTTAAATTTCAAGTTAACTTTGTATTTTAAATACATTTTTACTGACCTAGTATTTTTAATTACGTATAGCTTTATTACCTAAAAATGTATTATCCTTAAACTTAGATTAAATTAAAATAAAACAATTGTATTTTACACATTTGTAAACAAGAATTTTTTTATGAACCAGTACCTTGTATTTTGTATTAATATATCTGGAACTGCTTTCAAAATAGACAGCTCTTTTTGTTAGCTCAGTATTTGTCAATGGCAAAATAAATTTAAGCACCTTATGAAAAATCTTTTTTGCCATTTGCCTAAGAGTTAATAAGGTATCAACTTTTTATTGACGATAAACCAATGATATTTTATTTTTATTTATTTATTAAATCTTCCGTTGTAGCCTGATAGACGTAAGCCCAATGCGTTACAACGGGGTAAATCTGTATCAACTGAATGAGTCAATCAGATATAATGAATACCTAGAAATAAGTATTAACCACTACAAAATCTGGAAAATGGTGACATCTATATTAATAATTATAAATTATTATCTGCAATATAGTTAGTGATTAATACATGAAATACCTTGATTCGAATATTAATCACATATGAACACTAGTGTCTATTTTTGGAGATCCGTAATAATTCCAATCTATCATTTACGTTTTCCTAGATTTTTTAATCTCGCGTATGAATATTGTGTTAAATAATTTAAATTTAATACAAGTCGTACGTAGTGAAATAAACTGTAAATAAATATCACCAATTTACATGTATTATTTATTTATAATATTACTTCGCTGTAACTCATTGTTATGTTTCATACCGTTAAAACAACAGTAACCAAATAAATTTTAAACAATTTTTAAATTGCTTTTTAGCAGAAATTGGTAAAAATCTTATTGGTTACATAGAAGGTTAAATATGAGAGACATAATTGAGTATGAAATTTAAAAGCACCTGATTTATTTATAAATATAGAATAGGTAAATATGTATACTTTTTGGGTATTTAGTCTAAAAAAACGTAGGAATGGGTTAAAATATATTTTTTTTATTAAAAAACCGCAATTAACAACACTGTGTGTCTAATCTAAAAAATATTTTTTAGTTAAATATTATTAATAATAATCAACACTACTTTTATCAAATAAAACTGATAAGGACACGTGCTTATAAATTGTATTTAAAAATATTATTATTTTATTATTGAAATAAATCGTCAGAATTTACTTTAAGCAGCTTTTTTATGAACTCTTGGCCAAAAAAAAAATAAAAAATATGACAAACAGCAGTTTACAGCTAAATATAATACTTTGTTTAAATATAAAAAAAATGTCGCTTTAAATATTAAAATTTAATCTACAACTATTAATACAAAATAAGTAAATAAACCTGAATAGTAATAATAATAATATCTGTAGGACGGTGATAAAAAAAAGGATGGAACGGTCCACTTTTTCATGACCGTGTTCGATTATGCGAATGTATAATATCGGGGATGATAAATCAGAGCCACCCCTGGTTCACCAGAGCGGAGACATTGATATGTTTTGGTTACGTTTGAGAAATGTCTTTCCTACGTCATGTTGCAGTGAATGACGTGACTTTGGGGGCGAAAGCGTTCATCGGGATAAAGAGGGAGCATTTTCGGAGAAACAAACGGGGGTGGCTACCAGGTGACTGTCACAGCAACAATTTTCATTCGCAACGCTAATAACTACCCCGAGTGGCTCGTTTACGAAATATTAAGCATCAGGGTGCGTGAGTCGGCAAACACGAACTAGAACCATTAGGCGATATAAAACTCGCCTTACGACTCTAAAATGGGGCGCATTTTACGACTTGGCTGAAAAACGCACCTTAACTGGTAATACGTCAGCAGTTAACCGGTTAACCGATAGCTCGATATTTTTTGTGCTTTCGCATCTGTAGTTTTACACAACGCCTTCATAGTTTATTTTCTATCGATCGATAGGGTCGCATAAACGAAAGGAGGTAACCTGATACTATTATAGTTTTTAAATTGGAGACTGATATTTTAATTGGAACAAATGTGAGGATTTTTATACTGCAAAAAACAAATATATTCTTCAAAACACAAGAACAACTAATAACTCTAACACATTAATAGATTTAATTTTTATCAATAGTGAAAGAGTACAATGTAAAGTGATAACATCTTCAACAATAAGTATAGTATATATTTATATTGAAAAATATTAAAGTCACAAATCTTAAATTTGCATCTAAGTAATGCGCAAATTTACGCAGTAACGCGGTAACAGTCAAAAACGCACTAAGATCAACCACATATCTATCGGACGCGCACGTGCGATCTCTTTCCATTTATATTGTAAGTCGCACAACTATACAGTGATTTTAATACATATTTATATTTTAAATTATATTTAAATTTAAAAATAGATTTAAAAAATCAGAATGAAGCAAAAGTAATATTTAAAATCCAAAAAGTTGAGGGTCCGGTACTCGCACACATGCTAGCTTTGGTACCTCACAACAGTGAAATACCGACAACGTAAGGCATTTTAATTTATTATTTTAATTTAATTTATGACGATGCACGAACTAACCTTAGGTTGGTAAAGTACAAACTTATCGGACTTACAGATTTGACAAAACTATGTACATAGGTACTTTGGAAAGATTGTTATTTCTATCTTTGTTTTTAGGTTATTAGTTCGTTCGGAGGCGAGGCGATAACGAGTCGATTAGATTAGCGGAGGGTAAACAAAACGACGATCAAACAATGAAAACTTTGATTGGTTCTCGGGCGAAAAAGGTCAGCAAATTCAATACTACGGCGGCCATTGTTTGCTTTTTTTCCAGGCTCTGCTCCTAGCGAGAAATTGCCTCCAAATCGCATTACCAGGGATTATTCCGCGCAAACACAAATAACGTCCTTAATTGCGAAAGCTCTGAAAATCTTCTAATACTTTTTATTTTAATTTACTCTATCGTTAGCTAAATTTCAAAATCGATTTCCAGGGGAATGTCGAATGCGAACATAACGTAGCAAATAGTTTCCCCTCGCTCTAAGTCTAGTATGATAAACACGCGGTATCCTCGCACGGGGAAAATTTACCCCAATAAACTGTTTATTACGTTCAATTTGCATACTACACGTTTAGAACGTTGTACAACTTTACAAAAAATACTTTTTGATAGCATACAATGTCTAGTAAAAGACTTTGAGGGCAAACTTTTTCACTGAGCAAATTCACAATATTATTAGTCGATATTGCGATACTTATTCAAGTAAACATTTTTTTAATATGTATAATAACATTGTTGTTGTTATAAATTATCATTTGTTAACTATCCTTATTGATCATAAAGCATTTTTAATGGGAGATTTGCGAGAGTCGAAACTTTAGGCGTGTTCTCTCGAAGGTGACAATTTTAGGTGTAGGCTTTGCGATTGAGATTGTAACAATTTTCATTATTTTCTTCCTAAATATAGTCTAAGTAACAGGGGGGGGGGTAAGTAAGAACAATTGAAAATACAGGTTAATTTCGATTGACCACATCTGGATGCCTCCTAAATTTTTATACCATAGGAGAGAGCACTATATGAAATATATTATTATATTACTCAATTTTTGTCGGTTACGAGCATTTTGATTTATTTTAAAATAAGTGAAAAATTAAATATTTCAGTACTACCGGTATTTTATTTTTCAATACCGGTAGTACTGAACGTCGATTTTTGCAGCAATACCGGTATTTCAATCCATATTTACAATAAATGTTCTACTTTAATCAAAATTTATAAATATTTCCACATTTATAAAAATAAAATCGTTCTGTAAATATTTAGATGAAAAGTATAAATAGTTCTTCAACACGACAACGCTCGTTTTCTTTCGCTACTTACTGCTGAGGGACTGTGATTATATTTTATTTCAAAAGAACACTGTTCATTGATAATAAAACAGTTCTTGATTATTGTGGTTTAGGCAGGGTCAACTCAAATTGTTAAAAATGAAAAGTACAAAAACGAGTGCCACTGCTAATGTCAGTAAAATTTAAATATTGAGAAAGGTGTGATACTCAATTTATACAACAAAAATAAATTAATATTGATATTATTAAAACCCTACAGTATTCAAAAAATTTTATGAATGATGTATTTCTTACATTGAGCTATGGGAAAACAGTTTTGGTGAAACAGAATCTTTAATTGAATAAACAACAATTAATTAACTTGATCTGAAATTGAAGCTTCAGATAAAAAATATAATTGAGCTGTTAATAAAAATATAGTTGCAAATAATGAAATGGTGATTGATAAAAAAAATTATTCGAAAAAATATGATATTTGGAATAATACAAGTTACGAAAAACTATTGCCAAATCTTAAATTTGCACTTGTTGAAAGGATATTCTCAAAAATTATTTAGAGAAAGAAGTAGAATGATTAAATTAACAGTAAAAGCTTTATTGCACTGCAAACTTGATAGTGTACTAATTTTTCAACGCAATTAAAATTAGCAAAGATTTTTAAAAGAAAGTTCAAGGTAGTGATAAATATGTTTAACTGTTTATTAATAAGTTTTGTCAGCTTAGAGTAATTAAAAATTATTACAATGTAATAATTTTTAATTACTCTAAACTAGGATACGTTAATTTCTGTTCTAAGCAAATTCCAAAAATTATCTCGGTTTGAGAAAAAATATTATATTAAGTCTTCTCTCCGGGAAATTTGCTTTGAAATACAAGCACGTTTCCGAAACTGAATTATGCTGATTAACCGAGGTTCCACTGTAAATATTTTCCATTTTTTACTTACAACGAATAATTTTTAAAATCACAGTCAGTAGGCAGCAATTAACACACGCATTTTATTCATATTTCAACTATTATGTTGTTTTACTGACATTAAAAAATATTTATAAATATAGAATAACAATTAAATATATTCTAATAGCTGTTTTTTACATTTTAAATATAGTAAAAAAATATATAGAATTATTCAAATATTAAAAATAATGATAACTTGCAAGATAAGTTATAGGGGAGCAAGCTAAAAAAAACTGCTACACTAACAGTCATTTCTGAATTGAGTATTGCGATTCTTGTTCTAATCAATGTTAAGAATGCTCGCCATTCAAAAGATTATGCTACTGCCAATAAGTTATTTTAGTTAACTCACAAGATAATGGACAAAAAATAAAACTAGTTTTACAGACGAGTTCTTAAAAGTCGGTAGCTTAATTATATTTCTAAACTTTAAATCTACAAAAACAGTGCGGTTGATTGTAAAGACATTGAACACATATCGTATCTTAATATAATTATATCGGGACTAGTTTTTTTAATTCAAAAGTAGCTTTGAGCCTTGATTCTAGTGAATGTTTCTCTTTTAATCAATTTAATGTCGCAAGGTTAAAAAATCAACAAGAAACTTTATCAATGCTCAAGTTGGCGTAACCGAATTTAAGTAGTATAAAATTATATATATTTTATTATTTTCAAAAGTGTAATTATACTATTTTGCCAGTCAAAAACTTTTCTCGCCCCACGAAATATCTTTAATTAATATTAATTTTAATATTCAGCGAAGGTTCATATAAATAGAGTTTTAGTACGCGACCCGTTGACCGAAACTTTGGTACACCTTTGATATGGAATATTTCTGAAAGCAAAGTTGGCGAATTGGAAAGTTTGCGCGGTCTGAGCGCTATCTGCAGTATACATAGATATGGTAGGGTAGGTATCCGAGCGAAGACGTGCAATTAACGTTGATGAATAATATCACTCGAATCGCATACGTAAATAAAAGACTGCGAGTGTTATGAAAATGCACGCATGAACGTGCACGTTTTTCTAATCGAATTCGGGAGGCGGAAGAGTCCGGCGAACCGGAAGGGGAAAATCCCGTCTTTCGATCGCGCAAAGAAAACTCGCTCGAAAGGAAAATTCCGTAAAAATACACCTGTCCGGAAAATGGCTAATTCCGCTTTTTTTTCGCACGGCCCTAATTAATCACGGCCGAGGAAAGAAAATACTATGCTCGGAGATTTTCCGGGAAAAAGGGTTTATCTGAAAATCCGCGCCCGGGGCCTCGTCTGCGAAAGCGACAAAAATATGAGCCGACGTCCCTTTATTGTTCCCGTTTTAGCTTACGAGTTCGCTTATATTATTTGCATGGTGCTGACGTTCGGCGAAATCCTTTTTGTATCGAGATATTTTCCAACGAAATATATTGTTATATAAAAATAACTTATTTGCTAGAAAGCTTTTATCTAGGAACGCGTGGAATAATTATTCCACTAGGACGCGTTTTAGAGAACGTTTCGGTTGAAATTGAATTTATATAAATAAACTTTACGTAACATACGTTCAAAGAGTCATATATTTACTTAAAAGTACCCAATAAAATTTATTTAGTAATAAAAATCCTAAAAATTAATTTATTTATTATTATTTTATTACTGTAACGTATTAATAAAAATCATAACGCAAAAATGTTTATTTATAATCAAGATGAGTATATGAAAAATTTATTCATGATCGATTACATTAAAGAAACTCGATGCTGACCGCAAGAATCAGAAAGATTTCGTCTATCAATATTGACGGACTTATAAACATCCACAAAAAACCGTCCCTAATCATAATATTAATTGATTTTACAATAAATTCACACAAACAAAAATAAAAAATACCACATTAATCAGGGACGTCATTTGGGAAGGGGGGGAATAGGGGAACAAGTGGAGTCATTTACCCCCCCCCCCCCATTGAATTTGGTCAAAAAAATGCATGTCATAATAAAATTTAAATATTAAAAAAGCTAAAAAAACAGAAATTCTTGTGTTATCCCTCAAATAAAATATAAAAAATACAGTCTAAAAATATTTTTTAAAATATGTTATTTCAGTGAAATTGTATCGGAATACATTTTCACTGCTAGATATATATTTTTAGCAGTAAAAACATAATTTATCTAAAATATGCTAGTTAAATAATATGATTTCAACTTTTCGATGTTTATTTATATATAATACTTATCATTATTTATATACATGCGATATGTATTTTTCAGGAAAATTGTATTTTCAGTAGTAAAGTCCAAATAAATTTTGACCAGTAAATATATATTTATACTAGCGAAAATATATAATAATTTATCTGATAGGCGCTAGTGCAATTTTATGCTGCTCTAAAATGCCAATAAAACTCAATGACAGTTGCGAAACGTCCATTTGCTCTAAAGTTCTAATATAGTTTTAGTCTAAAATACAATCCAAGTCAATTCATCGCTTAAGGCAGGGGTCGGCAACCTGCGGCTCGCGAGCCGCATGCGGCTCTTTTGACGTCAAAATGCGGCTCTCTAGTTCCATGCGTAAATATTATTAATTCTTTTATTTTCAATACTCGTAAAAAAGATTATACTGCAAAAACAAACTTTAAACAGGATAAAAACACTCAACAGAGAACAGTGAGAATAGGTGGAGTAGAGAGTATACGGACAGCTGACATTTTTGAAATGTGGCAACACTGTTATGTTTGTTTAGTTATTGGTGCATATGAATGGTGTTATATGAATAAATATTATTTCATATTTAAAGCTATTATTTTAAATCAGAAATCAAATTGATATACCTAATCCTAATCAAATACCATAATATTAAAATAAAAATGTTAGTGGCTCTTTAAAAACTGGGAAATTTTGTAAATTGTAACTTTTGGCTCTTCCGTCTCAAAAGGTTGCCGACCTCTGGCTTAGGGGAAAATAATCAAAAGAAGAAATACAGACAGGTCTTTAATAAATAATAATATTGTCAAATAATTCTAAGCATTCAATTATTTTTATGAATTTTCATGTGCTTTTAACTTAAATATTTTTAAGTGGTTATGTAATTCATGCTTTTTACGATCATTTAAACTAGCTGAAAACTTATTTTTTGATGTTACAAAATGTAACGTTTTGATAGTATTATTTGATATATAAAAAAAGATTTATTTCGATAATATTTAGCTAAGTAGCAAACCATTATCTAGCTAAGTTATATTACAATGATTTTTTATAAATAGTTCAATTGCAAAACTATTTTCAAATAAATTGTCAATGTTAAGTAGTTTTCCACAGTATAAATTAAATTGATCAATAGTAAGTAAATAATAAAATATTCGTTTATGTAGTGCGCAAAATCACGCAGTGACGCAGTAACGGTCAAAAATACGCTAGGAGTAACCGCATATTTATAGGACATTACATTTATACAATATAGCCCACAGCTACACAATAATATAAATATATATATTTAAAAAAAAATCAGAACGAATCAAAAATAATATTTAAAATCCAAAAAGTTGAGGAGCCGGTATTCGCACACTCGTCAGCTTTGGTACTTCACAACAGTGAGAGACCGACAGCTAGTTTATATTTTAAAGAACATTGTTCAAATTTGTTTTAAATTGCTTCTCGTGCGGCATACTAAACACTAGATTCTAATCTATATAGAAAAAATGAAATAATAAGAAAAACCGCACCTATTTAGTATTATATTAATTTTATAAAAATAAAGGTATTTGCCAATTCGATTCGAATTCAATGTATTTTAGCTTAACGAATTATCATTTAATAAAAAATATTAAATTAATTAATCAATAACAGTCCAAAAGAGCAATTTTATCGAAATTATCTTTGAACAACACACACCCTAATAAAAAACAAAACACCCGGATATATCAGAATATTGATCGTTATAGTATAACGGTACCACCACTTAGACCTGGTCTATCTCTATTGATGGAATTCTCCAGTGAATTCTTAATGATCCGGTAAATGTGCATATTTGAGGGTTGCTTCACAGAGCGAAGGTATTGGAAAATTAAAATTAGTATAACGGTGTTATGTTTATCAAAAATAAAAATACACGTGAAGGCAATGTCTTGAAGGCAAAATAAATGTATTGAAATTGATTGATAAAAATGGTAATATTTTCGACTATTTTCGTGTGGGGTATTTCTGTATATCCCTATATATTATGAGTTAGGAAAAGATGGCGTGCCTCGATGTAATTGCGATTTAAACGCTTCTCGGAACGGCTCCGTGCCGATACACATGCGACGTATGTTTTAGGCGTACAATAATAAAGTGGTCGATGAGGCCAATTAGATCGATCGAAACGCTGCATAGCGTACCACAAAGGCTATCTTCGACATGATCTCTCAGTGTTTGCGTTTCCCGCATTCGACGCACTCCATCATCTGCAATCGGCTCTAGACACTCGGCCCGTTGACGCTATCGAGACGTCCGTCGATAAGCGCATGTATAAGCTAATATATATATATATATATATATATATATATATATAGATACAATTACAGATTTTATCTGCGAAATTATTCTTTTAGAGCGCGACTTCAAAGTACACGTGAAAAGTTGAACGAGTATGCGTATAATTGCAGGGACTTCATTTCAAATTTTACTGGAAGGGAGGGGCAAATGTTGGCGAGTCAGAAGTCGTTTTTTATTATTTTGATTTCATTAAGATTCATAGTATTTCACTATTGACATTTTCTATCCAAATACGGGGGGGGGGGCAAATGTTGCTACCTGTTAACAATTTAATATTTATTTTTCAAAAAAGCGTCCAAAGGGTAAGGTATTTTTTTATGTTGTATTAATGTTCTTGTGTTTTATACCTGCACAACACTCTCTGGAAGTTGTATGAACTGAAGTTACAACTGAAGTCGGCCGAGTAAGCGACCACACTGTCGCAAATTTCATATGCCTTCTCGACGGCGGCTTCTGTCACGTGCAGCTGGCATATTTGCGCGCAATCGAAAAATGTGCCAAATAATCGCAATTTTCAAATTGTCATATTATTAAAATTACACTACTGATAATTATAAAAAATTGTGTGGGCACTCATCAATACAATATCAGTGAAAACTTTTCGGTCATAAATATTCAATTTACGAAAAATCTTTGTCGGCTTTTGCAAAATGCCATAAAGGCATAACAATGATACTTCAGAATACGAACACCACATCTGTGACTATCCTAGAATTTGTCGCCATCGATTCTAAATAAGAATTCGTTATGGTGTGACATTTATATAGACCGATCTAGGAAAATACATAGGGATATACGAAACGATTTTTTTTAACAAAATCAAGTACCACTAACTATTTTTTAATTATTTAATTTTATACGAAAAAAAATATAATAACGATATCTGTTAGAAGAATATACTATCAAAAATAAAATTAATCCCTTTTGATGCCCTAAAATATTCAAAGATGTCAGTGAGAGTCTGTTGAAGTCCCCGATAAGCATGTGGTATTATAACTTGACCACGTGACCACGATGCAGCGCTCGACATGCGTGTTAACCATAGGACGCCTACGCGCATACTGAAATTGAACTGAGTTACTCGTTCTATCTCAGTTTGTGAGACACCATATCATTATCTCTCTCACTCTCGTCATTTAACACGCGAGAGAGCGAAAGGGGAAGTTGGCAAGTCGACTGAATTACTCCCACTTTACCTCCCGTTCTCGGTAACTTCGGACAACTTCAGAGAGGTTTTACAGCGAGCAGAACAGAACTCGACCGAAGTAACCCACCATATTCTCCGTTCTTGGCCAACCTTGGCCAACTTCCAGAGAGTGTAGTGCAGGCATTATGTATATAATTATTATATATTTTCTTTTGGTGTTCTCTCTTCTCTATAAAATAATTGTGTTGAAATAAAATTGAAAAGTAAAATTGAAAATAAAGTATTCTATTTTTTCTTATTACAAGTAAATTCTGGAAAATAGGAGATGATTTTTTTCATAAAATCATTACTTTTGAAAGTGAGGTAGAGTACGCTCGGAATAAGGATTCCGGTTTGTTATTGCGTGCGTGAACTGTGTGGCTCAAAACAATTTCGCTCAGAATATTTAATTTTTTTATTTTGAAAAGAAAATATATGTTTATTTAACATACATAGACCTGAGCTAAGTTGGAAATTTCAACGAACAATTAAAAATGTATTATATATATAATCGAAGAAACCAAACATTGATGTCATTAATTAAATATTTGCAAAATTCAAAATCTTTCACTAGTCAAAAAAATAATGAAGTCTTTAGCTATTCTTTAAAAGCAAAAAGATATAAAATGGGGAAAGAAATTATTCGCAGATTGTTTAATGGCTCGACGACTCTATTAAATCATTAGAATCCATTGAATAAATTAAAAAATTATCATTGGCGCAACGATAAGAATAATCATTTGTTTAAGCCTTACAGAGAATAGTGTAAAAAAACCAACAACGTACGGATTAATGGAAAAATAATTAAAATATTTTAATCCACGGGTAAGAACGAATAACTTACAGTGTATATTTGAAGCCTTGATATCAATTAATCCAGATATGCCCAAGAAATTTTGTTCTCTTAAAATTTCATTTATAAATAAAAAACAGTGGCACGAGTTTAGTGACCTACCTATGGGACAGTGGGCATACCTGGGTTAAACCAATATCAACACAAAATTATTTAAAATAAATCACTAGAGAAGATCGAACTTCTGTGCCACACTGCACTTTAATGACGAATACCAGCGTTGACGAATCAGCGACTATCCTTAAAAGAGAAAGCGAGACAACGAAGTACACGCTACATCGCTTCTCCCTCTCATATACATGTACACGCACACAATAACAAACTGGCATCCTTATCCCGAGCGTACTCTATTAATATTTTTAAATCAGTTCAAACGCAAACCATTCATTAGCTTTCAAAATGACGGCTCATATGTTCTAAAGAAATACGAGTTTTATTAAAAAAAATTGTTTTAATTGATTTTATATGATTCTTACCTATTTTGTTATACCAAAAATATTAAATAAACGAAATTTTTGCTATTTTAAGTGAGTTTTCTATTTATATTGTATATATCGAAAAACGTTTTTAGGAAGTGTTATAATTTTAGAAGCGGTTTTTGCTTAGGCCCTAATTTCTTATATATTGTAATATGTATAATGAACATTTGGTACAAAACGCCATCTCGTAAAGTTACAATTACGGAGGTATACAATTTACATTACCCGTCAATATTTCTAGTGATATAAATAATAAAAAATGGAAGGATCGGAATGGGTATGTTACGGAATGGCATGTTACGCATAACCGCATAAGTCACGCTTGTCCCGTTTACGACTTTTCGCTTGATATAAAAATATCATATACACTGTAATTTAAAAATAGGACAACATATCAAAATATATACCTAGATAATAATATTAATCAATATTTGTATTAAAGTGAAATTTATTTTAATTTTAAGCAGCTGTGTTGTTCAGATATGTTTTTTTTCCATATCAAGCACATGTGGAAATACAATCAAACATATGCTAAACGTGTGAGAGTATTTGAATTGTGTTAATACTTAATTTGATCACGAGAGCGACTCGAAATGAGCGATAGAGAGGGGCACAAATAAAGTTGATTAAATAATAGGAATATTTGATATTTTTTGTGATCAATGGCGCCCGTTCGCTGTTGTTTTGTAAATCATTCAGCGTTACAAATAACGTTTACGCAACGCGAATTCCAACCCCGTCGGACAAATAATGAAGGTAGGTGAGTTCGTTTAAACGAAACGTGATTTTAGGGTCGGCAACTAGGTGCGTTTTGGCACGCTTCGGTATGCGCGAAATTCAAATGAAAAGCGGAGAAACACAATAAATCACCAAAGAGCCGAGTCACGTTTTCGGCGCGAATTGGATAATTAAAAACAAAATCGCCACTGCTGGAAGGGTTTCCGGAAGAATTCTCTCGATTTGATTTCGGCGTACGTACCTAAGTATCGATCTCCCAGCGCGGCGCGGCGCGCACGCAATTCGATACCTGTTTACGATTGCGGTCCGGCCGACGGACCGTATCGCATATGCACCCCTCGATGCAGGTAACATAACCGACAATTATATCGGAAAGAACCGGATCCCTCGGTAGAGAATCTCGTAAAGCACTCGGACTGCGGCGATGCTGATTCCGTTAGATAGAGACGGGGATGCACCTGCCCTGCGCAAAAAGCGGTCCAGTGCCGATAAAATTTTAGCGCCGGGAATAAAATTGTCATCGGTCGGAACGGCGAAACCGCAGCTGTTTGCCAATTTATGCCGTTCCGAAAACAATTATGCCGCCATTAAAGTGCCTTAATGTGTACCAAACATACGCAGGGGTAAAATTGACCCCCCGCGGACGCGTTCGCTATCGCTGCTCTCGCTCGGAAATAATTATTTTCAACCGATCTATCCGCAACGTTGTTCTCTGTATAACACGGTGTTCAAAAACTATTCTATCTAAATTATTTTCATACAAAATATACATCGAAAGTGTTGCAAAAATGTAGCAGAAATTTCTTTCTCTTACAACAAAAAGGCTTAGTTTTATGGGGGTTTTCAACCGCCTGCTCCATTAATCACAATTTAGTGGTCACCATAACGAGCGCTCGAACAACTAAAAGAGAGATCTTCTACACTACACTTATCAACCCGTTTCGAAAGTTAGACTACACATCAGACAACAAGATCCCGTAAAAGAATCGTAAATATTGCACGTGCCAACAAATAGACGTTAACCGCCCATTATAATCGCCAAAAAAACTACCCTTTGTAGAGAATATGCGTGCAAGACAATACATTCGACTATTACCATTGTTCTTCGAACTCCTTAGTTAACTTTCGCGATTAAAATCGATGATCGATCCTGGCATCACTATTTATGCTGGAGATGGATTAGATGAGAAGTGAAGAGTAAAAGCGTTAGCCATCTGGGCTGTGCTTTTTCTTAGAATGTTGACGCAATCTGGAGGTGTGTTCAAAAAGTGATGCAATTGCTTCGTACACATGATTCGCCAAAGCTGTTTCAGATAATTATTATAAAATATGTGACACTTGATCATATCGGGAGACTCGCAAAAACTGCCAGATGCTGGTAGAGACTGGTAAACCAGGGGCTTTAAATGTGTCCGCTGTTCACATATCTAAATTCTAAATTTTAGATATTTGAACAACATATATTTGTAGTTGTAATGCATAAGTTTAGCAGAAGAAGCTCAATGATTATTATTTTTCATCAGATTGTTTAAATCACTTCTACACGAAGATGTTGCAACATTTGAAGATCTTATCACACACAAAAGTGAAGTAGCTCAGTAGAATAAAGATACTTGAGCGGTTTTTAAATAAATTACTACACGTGAAAGAATTTATATTATCCAGGAATAAAATTTGAGTTGTTGGTCCGGTACTCGCATACGCGCTAGCTACGGTACCTCACGACAGTGAGGTAGCAAAGTGCTCTCGACATCACATTAAGAGAAAAACAATTTATCACATTTAGTATTTAAAAATTATTGAGATGAAAAAGCCATCAGTTTTCTAAACATTTTGATTCCCTATTGAAATAAATTAATAACAGATTTGAAGATTTTACGAATTGGAGGCATTCTAAACGTTTTATTAATCATTTTATTTCGATATTTCCAATAATTGTAAATTATAAATATAACAAATGACATTGAAGTAAAATCACATCATAACGAAAAAAAATCTGGAATTTAGTGAATGAAAATAGCTTCCCATTGTTGAGAAAATGTGCTCTAAAATTATTATTTTTATTTTGCGCGTCGACATATGCTTGTGAATGTTTGTTTTTTAATATGAAGTACCGATCGAACCTCACTGACGCTCATTTGGACCAATGTCTGAGAACTGAGAATTCAACTTATGTGCCACATTACAACGAGTTGGCCGCAGATTTACAATGTTAATACATAATATTAATATTATTTTTGTAGCACGACGACGAGCGCTGGTACGCTTGCCAATAAAAATTGACTGTCAAAAACGATCCAATGTATGTTCCTACGCGACAAAGTTATATCTACAAAACGCATACACCATTAAAAAAATGCAAATTATATTTGTGTTCCTACGATCGATCCTATTATATAACAACAGATTTATTTTATTTCAATAAAAATTAAATTATTTATAAATAATAGATTCGCAAAGTCGCCGGAAGATCTAGATTCTCTAGTTATTTAGTTATTATGAATGCGAGTTATACAATCAAAAATTCAGATTTAAATTGAAAGACAGAAATGCTCGAGCGGTAATATGTTAATTTACTGCTTTAAAGAAAAGCGACAAATATTTTTAAAGCAAATCGGAGAGTTTTTTTATTATTATTGTTATTACTTAAAACATTTCATTTTTATTTTTTATTTAGTCTTAAACAAAAAACTGAGATTATTCAGTATAGTTTTAAATAGAAACTCGCCTCGCGGAAGATAGCGAAATATAATAGCAATTTTGAGCAAACAACGCGTCGCGGTCGTTTCTTATGACTATAAAACGAAAACATTTTCTGGCGTTCTTTGCCGGCAACGAATAACTTTGTTGCATACATTATAATCCTCCGAGTGTCACTCGGTGACGGTGGTAGTCGATTTTTTGCTCGTATATAGAGATGCTGTTTATATAGAGATGGCGAACTCCATTAGTAGGCGTGATAATGTTTGAACAATGTATTATACGCAACCGAGAGAGGAAGATTCGACGTTGACGAACGCCAAGGAGGAAAATAAAATAAAAAAGGCAAAACAAACGGAAAGCGTCCAGTCACGATAAGACATAATAATAACAGTACAGTGACAGTGTGCGAATTCAGCAGAACGACGCGAAACTCGCTTATATATAATTCATCCCCCTCGTCCGGCTCGTCGTCAATATTGCAGGGTTTCGCTAAATGTGTTTCCGCCCCGATACCGATATATAATCTAATAGACGCGCGGCTAGCGTTACTGCTCTATAAAAGCAGGGATGAAGATTTTCTTTGCACATCTCCAAAGTTTGCGGTAGAGGGGTCGAGGATGCTCGATTTCGTTATGCGGAGCGCGTGTCACTGCAATAATTTATTGGCGAATCGCGTCCTGTACGATACGCTCGTTCGTAGCGTCATCGAATATTCATCTTGTTGGAGAGAATTCAAAGAAAAATATTAAATATCTCTACAAGAAGTACGGCTCGTATCTGTATTTTCTTAGTACCTTTTTGCTAAGAGCGTTAAGATTCATTCTCAGCGTAGCATCTAGTTAATGAATCACTTTTTAAGTTATTGAGGGGCGGTGTCGACAACCCCGGCGACTTTCATCTGCGAGATTTAAGGCAGAGACACACCGTCGTGTCGTGGCGTGACGCGTCAGAATGGAAAAAAAATACACCCTACATACATCTCGCGTGTTTTAAAAATATGATTCTATTCTTACTGATATTACTACATACTTTTGATATGAGAGTATTGGTTAAAGTATATTCAAACCGAATTTTGGTCAATAGGAGGGCGCAAAAACAATTATCACTTCTCAGAAGTCAAAAATTCACGTCAAAAGTAATAAAATCGTGTCGGCGCCGTCGCAGTGGGAACGCTCGGTAACGAGTGTTCCCACTGCGACGGCGACGGCACGATTTTATTGCTTTTGACGTGAATTTTTGACTTCTGAGAAGTGATAATTGTTTTTTGCGCTCTTCTATTGGGCAAAGTTCGGTTTATATGTTTCTCATTTAATTTGTAATATTATTATGAAAGTCGTAGTCTGAACGCCAAATTATCGAGCGTTCCCACTGCGACGTAGACGGCACGATTTTATTGATTTTGTCATGAATTTTTGACTTCCGAGGAGGGATATTCGTTTTTTGCGCTCTCTTATTAGGCAACATTTGGTTTATATGTTCCTCATTTAATTTGTAATATTATTATGAAAGTCGTAGTGTGAACGCCAAATTATCGAGCGTTTCCACTGCGACGTAGACGGCACGATTTAATTGCTTTTGTCATGAATTTTTGACTTTCGAGGAGGGATATTTGTTTTTTGCGCTCTCCTATTATTAGGCGACATTTGGTCTATATGTTCCTCATTTAATTTGTATTATTATTATAAGAGTCGTACTGAGTATACCCACTACCGAGGCGACTTACTGCGTATATATCGAACATATATCTGCATCTTGTACTTTAGACTCTAAAGTACTAAAGCTGTAAAATTTAGATCAAATTGGTTGGTGCGTATATCCAAAATTGTCAGTTCTTTTTCACTTATAAATAATGACAAAATGGATAGACCTCAAAGTGACTCTGTTAAATGAAACGGAGTATAGAATTTCTCACGTAAGCTAAACTTTGATTTTTTCATTGAAAACGCAGACGAGTATATGTAAAATACTATATATAATTTTCGATGCACTCATAATATCTCGTTTTATTATAAAATAGCAGGGTGAATTTATACAATTATGGTGATCGATAAATGCTCGTGCGTACCACCGCTTGTCGTCGTGCGACTACGAGAATTATTATATTATGAATTTAAGTATTTCCATGAAATCGATTACAATTTTTTTATCGATAAATCAGAATCGTTCTTATTTTTCACCCGTTCCATTCTCGAGAACGCCGACGCCGCTTCCCGTGCATTCCCGTTTAATAATGTAAATATGCAAATGCGCTCGTCCGGGAAATATGCGAAAAAGTCGGCATCTGTGACGGTCGTCTCCGATTTGAATTAATAATATATACCGTCCGCGTAAACTTCACAGCCGGAGTTTCTTCGTAAGAAAAGTTCAGTCCGTCATCTTCGGACAGCGAAATTATCCACTCGCGTCGCGTATGACGTCTCGAATTAAAGTTCAATAAAAAGCCGGAGCGTAATTGGAAAAGTTACATTCGAAAACGAGGCGTTTAGCGTCCCTCGCCGGAATGCCCCGGGGAAATTATAGTGGGGATTTAAAGGTTACCTCCCGTTTGGAAAAATTACATAGCTGCCGGCCTCTCCGACTCGCTCGCGCGACGCGCGACGTCGAATCGAAGGAAGGACGTCCCGATCGAATCGGTGTCTAAGATTTGAAACAAAAGACCGCAAAGTCTCGATACATGATGTTCATTAATTTATAAAAAATCGAAAAATACAGTTTAAATAATAAATATAAGTTCATACGCACATAATAAAAATCAATTATGTTATCAAGACTAACTGTGCAAAGTATATATTAATCATACCTGCTGCCAAATAAAATTACAACTAGGTATGCTTAAAAATATTATCATCATAAGCTATTTTAGACAGAATAAAAATTAAAAATTATTTGTACTATTGTAAAAAATATCCACTGAAAAAGTCCACAGCTGCAAAATATTTAATCAGAGATATGAGTAATTTATGGAATTTCGGGAATCACAAAGTGTTTTTTTTTAATATTGTTTAGTTATGGCTATAAAAAATACATCAATTATATTATCAAGGCTATTTATTTTAATTTAAGAAAAAAGAGCTTAAGCTGATTTAAATCGATAAAAATATTATTTTCAAAATACCTACTGGCAAAAAAATCTACTATGCTTAAAAATATTTTTATAATAAGTTAATTTAGGCAGATTAAAAATTAAAAATTATTATCACAAATGTGAGCGAATACTTGGGACCAATTTTCTAACAAAGAATACATTCTGTGTTCGAATATTTTGTGTTTCCATCGGTCAGCTCGCGGCTTATGCGCAGGCTTTTAGACGCTTAAAAAGAAAACGCGAGAGGAAAAATTGCCAACGTCGGCGTTTGTTTGTCTTCGCCGCTTTCCGGGAAATTGCGAGGCAGGTGACGCGATCTGCGGAAATGCGATACCCGGCAGAGTCCCGACAAAGTGCTCTATTCCCGCGGGCGACGCCGTCTTAGTCAAATTTCAGCCCTCAAAAATCAACAACGACATAAAAAGAAGACGCAATCCTTTGCGACGAATCGCGAGAGACGCGAACTTCCCCTGCAAATTTTTAATCCAGAGAGAGACTCTTATCGAATTAAGAGAATAGATCCGGGAAATAGAGAGGAGCCTCGCCTCGCCCGAGGGTGAAAACTTTTATCGCCCGAATTTTTCTATTCGGGATCGAATTTGCGCCGTAAAGGGTTTTCCGAAGAGCCGCGAATCTCCCACCCCTAATCGCGTTTTAAAAGAGTACACCTAACAAATAGCTCCCGTTCGTCATTCGTAGAGCGCGAAGGCAATCAATCATCCCTCGGAATTGCGACAGACGCGCCAAGATTGTCGCAAGACGCACTCGTTTATGGGATATTTATTATGCGACGTTATAAACTCGCCGCGTGACAAATCGGTTATTATTTGGCAATTTTTAATTGTGACGTCTCGGGGATAAAAGTCGCGGCTCCTATTTTTCAATTTCCGCCTTCTTACAGTTAAATAATTGCGTTTCACCCTCCGACTGAGTATTAATACCGTAATGTTATACTTCATACTAGGTATATACGCAGTCTGTACAGATAAGCGGGGAAATTGCGCAAATACCGAGCGAGGGGGAGCGCTTCTATATTTATTCATATCGGCAACAGTTACAACGGTGACCTGAGGTAATATTCGGAAATAAATCGACAAAGAGACTCCCCTGAGACGGTATGGCTAAATTATTGAATAAGATCGATTTATAATGGAATTGTTCGATTCGCATTTGACAGCGAATAGAATTAGTTTTTATTGTCGCTCGTAGTCTACAGTCTATAGATATTTTACGTTATATAAAAAATAAAATTGATAGCGCCACATTATTAATCTGTGTGAGAATTATTATTAAATTACAAATTAACCTATTTATGTATATAAATTGATATTTAGTGAATGCTTGAACTTTTTTTCCTGCCATAAGCCTACAACCCTATGCAATTTTTCCGCTCTGGAAAGCGCTTCACCCTGCGTTTCTCTCTAGAGATGAGCTCATTCGGATATAACACAAATTTTCTAAGACGAATCTAACTGACTTTTCTACTTTTTGTATTGCCGTATTCGCAAAAAGAAGCGTCTTTTTGCCGCATATAATACACCTAAAATGAAATATTTAGATTAATTATATCACAGCATAAATCCAACTATTGCAAATATATTTTATTATGCAATATAATTTAGAGTTATATGATATGCTTCGACAAAGAAGCACTTTTACAGGTGCCTTATAGCAATGCTACGCCAACTATGCGTCTTTTTTTAGGGTCAAAATTTTATTTGTCAACAAATATAATCAACAAAAATTAAGTATATTATCAAAATTTATATTAACTTCTGTAACGGCAGTAGGGATAAATATGAGACAACCGTAATAACCACCAGGCGACGCGATGCAGATCGCGTACTCTCTCAGTCTATCGGACAATCAACGCGCAATGAGGATGACGTGTAACATGTTCAGAGAATGATTTCCAATACAGTTTCAAACATGAGTTTTTTGCCGGTGCGTACATGCATAAATAAAACCATTGTTTCATAAAGTTATGAATTTTATTTACACCCCTAATAATTTAGAAGCATAAGTGACTCATAACACTAACCGTGTTTTAGAAAAAAAAACTTTTTTTTTTTAATTTTATTTTTTTTAAACGGTATTATAAGGATATTTGAAAGCTTAATTTTGTATCAAAAATTCAAGTCTATGTCTTTAAAAGAAACCAAATATTAGCGTTAACTATATGCCAAGTTGCATAAAAGCTCGTGCGAGGGCCCGGCCAATTTACCGTAAGACTCGTTTTTTAATAAAAAAAAAAAATTGTTTTTAAATGCAAAATAAGTTTCTAAACACTTTTTGCATACGAAATTTTTCAGTAGGATTTCATCATGCAAAGTTATGACACTTTTAATTTTTACATTGGCCGCCATTTTGTAAAAAAAAATATTTTTTTTCATATAGAACGTATAGAGGGTGCTTTGTAGTTCTATACGATACTAAAAATTTAATTTTTAATCTTTAAAACCAAGCAGTTAAGAGCGTTAACTCTTCTGAAAGTCTCAAAATGGCTCGTATGGGGGTGCGATAGAACTGATACATCGCTTGTTTTGAAGCAAAAAACTATTTTTTTTATATTTTATTTGGATGTAGTTTAGGCTTCTAAACGTTTCATATATAGCAAACTTTTTGTTAAAATTTAAACCTACTGAGTTACGAGTGTTTAAATTTTTATACTTGTCGCCATTTTGCAAAAAATTGACACATTGGATTTTGCTAACGAACATATACAGGGTGCTTAAGAATTCTTTACTGTCACGCAATTTAAATATGTATAAATAAGCTCACACTGACCTTAACTATATTGCAAGTCTTATAAGCGTATATATGGTGGGTCGATCGACTCATAACACTAAACGTGTTTTGGAAAAAAAAACTTTTTTTTTTAATTTTAAATTTTTTTTAACGGTATCACAAAAAATTTTACTTCAAATACGTTGACGATTAAAAAAATATCTATTCATGGGTCGCGAAAAATCTTAAGCAAAATAGGTCGAAAATGAAAATTGTTCCAGTCGCGATTATTTAAGGGGGGCAAAAAGAGGCATTTGCCTCCCTTGAATTTGGTCAAAAAAATGCATATCATTAATTGAAATACTATGAATTTTAATAAAAACGAAATATTTAAGAAACGATCACTGACTTTTGGCAGGATTTGCTCCCTCTTGAATTTTATCAGAAAAATGCATGTCACTTAAATTCAATGAATCTTAGTTATATCAATTTATTTAGAAATATTAAAAAAAAACTGTCATTGACTGGCTAACTTTTGCCCCCACCCCCCATTCACTGGGAAAATGTAAAATGACAGTGGTTGAAAATGCTTCTCTTGCACTTGTCTTCCAGCTTCTTAAAGATTGCCAAATACAAAAATGTTTTCCGCGAAGGAGTTGGAAAAAATATTTGAGACGGTGCACATATATTTTAGTTGTACACATAATTATTTTTTAAATGTTTAATTGTATGTGCCTTATATATACATCATGACGCATTGGGAAAACCTGTCAAGTATTGATGACCAGGTTTGTAATTTGTAAAAAAATCTCAGAAACTACTTTTATGCGACCCGGTGATAGATCAACGCTCGCGCATATCGCGTACCGTCGTCGTCATCGAAAGAGAATTTTTTAATAGAATTTTACGACTTTTGTAAATATATTAATGCACATAGATGGACTGAGATTAGCTCCTTGCAGTACAACGCGATGAACGATTCTCTGTAGCGATCCAATCGAAAAGCGCTACTTCGACGCTTAAAGTTTTAATAATGCACCGACACGCTCGCTTTGTGCAAACTTTAAATCGCAGTCGTGGCGAGCAGAGAGCTTTCGATGTACGGCAATAAAATCGCCGAAGTAGTACAGAGAAAAAATCCAGTGATAAATATATAACAACCCTCGTAAGGCGGAACTATCCCCGAACGGAATAAAGTTAAGCTGAAAAATGTGGGCAATAAGTATGGGGATAATGCCGGGAAGGGAAAAAGTGAATAATGTTACTATTTCGCCTTTCGCTACTCGATATATCAATTTATTTATTTTTATTGAATACTATCCGGCGATTGTTTGAGAAGAGTGTTATTTAACATAAACGGTTCTCGCTATTTTTGAATGTCTCGATTGATTCAATCAATGAGAAAATAATAGGCGGTAGTGTACAAGGAGGAATATGCAAATGGAGTGTTTCGTTTGAACCTTTGCCCCTAATAGACGCGCTTCTCTAGACAAGACAATAGCTGCGAGAGCGAAGACAAAGTAATTTCCCGGCCCTAGGGGGGAAATCTCATAAATGCATCTGCGAGAAAATATAATGCGGCATCAGACAGATGTACGACTGTTATAAGTCAAAAGAATTTATCTATCCACCTTTCCGACGCTCCCCGCTTCTTCGGTGCTACTTGCGATTATTTACAAATTTTACAATAAATCTTTTTAATTAACTGGGGTTCGCGAGATTATCTTCTTCACAAAGCAAAGTATTCAAACAATACGCATAGTTCATAATATGAAGGAAAAAAATTATATTCATATCAAATTTTTCGAAAACGAAAAACTTATACAACACAACAATTTTGCTTATTGTGTGCATTAATAATTGCCATTTTTTTTTATTTATCTTGACCGAATTTATTCAAGCATAGACATTTGAATTTTAAGATGCATCTAATAATGGTACATTTTAAAGAAAGCCGGACGGCACGCGGAAAGAGGCTGCGTTCGTTTATGCGTTCAACGGTGAAAAAAATAATATTAATATTTTTATCGATTATTTTAACTAGATATTCACTCGCTATAATATTTTATTATTATCGCCATTTTATTATTTATATTATTACAATTTTATTTTAAAATAACATATAAATGTTATCAATATTTTTCCACTAAAAATGCTATATAATATTTCATGCTACGACTAAACAATAAAAATAACCTCATTTTTGATTAACGTGCGGAATTATTTTTAACTGTATCATATTATCGTAGATTTGCCAATTTATAATATTATTGGATATTGATGGTCAAGTAAACTGGAACTAATATAATTGTAATTATATTATTATTAGCACTCACTGTCGTGAGGTACCGCAGCTGACAGGCGTGCGGGAGCAGGAGTGCAATTTGATTCCATTTTTTCATATTTGTAGCAATTAATGAATAACGTTCCATGTTTAATTTTTACTACATTTCTACAATAGCTTTAGGCGTTGAATTCAATCACTCTCTAGAAACATTCAGCAAGGAGTTAATCTCGGTCCATTACTGTTCGTTAATCTTTTCGTAGGCAATATTTCATCAACGTAGATAGTAGCTATAATATCTTAACGAGGTCAACGACCTAGCTCAAGTGACCTCGAACTAATCTCGCCTATTAGACTGTAAAGCCGAAGACGTAATTTCGGTAGTCCACCATTAATATGCGACTTGGTGGTAATACTCGTGAACGTTATTACAAGCTTTTTCCATGGGAGGTCAGTGGTCGTTTTTTTTATATTTCGATTTCATTAAGCATTTTATTATGCATTTTTCTAGTGAGTCTCTGTTTAGAATCTATGGCAAAAACATTAAAATCGTGCTGAAACGCTTGGATGTCTATATTAAGACTTTTATGCCAATATTACTACTTAAAATTAGTGAGTATCGAATGTATCGAATCGAAGCATATCTAAACGTAATTGTGACCAATGTAATGTGCTATCGCCGTCACAGTGGAAACACTCGGTAATCTGACGTTCACTCTACGACTTTATAATAATGTTACAAATTAAATGAAGAACAAATAAACCGAACTTTACACAATAGGAAAGAGCAAAAAACGATTATCTCTTCTCAGAAATAAAAAAATCACGTCAAAAGCAATAAAAACGTATTGCTTTTGATGTGGATTTTTGACTTCTGGGAAGTGATAATTGTTTTCACGCTCTTCTATTGACCAAAATCATAAAAACAAGCCTTAGATATATAAATAAATCTTCATCCAAGCTAGTTGAAGATCTTCGCTCAGTACAATCGACTACTAAAATAGGGTTAAAAGAGTATGTGACTGTTAGAAAGACATTTTTACGGACAAAAGCGTCTCATTTATGCAAAAAAAATACCAAGATTGGGCTTTGTAAGATTGGCAGCGAAGCGATGAGTCAAAGTTCGAACTTTTAGGCAACCATAGAAGAGAGTTTGTGCGTAGAAGGATAGAAGAGCGTCTATCAAACCCTTGTTTACAACCAATAATTAAACGGTGGAGGGTCTGTTTAAGTTTGTGGTTGTTTTTCGGCACTTGGAGTTGGCGATTTGATTAAAATAAAAGGAAAATTGGATGCCAAACTATATTTTCTAATTATTAAAAATCATGCAAAATCATCTGAACTTTTATTTTCAGCATGATAACAACCCTAAACACACAGTAAATATATTTAATAAATATTTGAAATATTTGGAAGCAAGAAACAAAAGTTAAACCTTATTTTAACCCTACAAAGCCTTGATATAAATATCTCTGAGAATTTATGGGATTGCTTAGATAGAGACCGTCAAGAAAGGCACTATAACACTCCAGATTAATGAAATGCTCAAAAATTACAAATGAAACAATTAAAAAAACTATTTGAAAGGATACCTGAAAGAATAAAGTGCGTATTACGTGTAAAAGGTGATACTCGATATTAGTTTTAGTTGTGTTTTATATTTTTTTTAAAGTAATTTTGTCTTTTCTGGATTTACCATATATGTTTAAGTTATAACTAATTTAATAAAAATTAGAATTAAACTATTTTTTCATTTATTCCTCATAGAGGTGGTCCAAAACTTTTGCACAGTACTGAAAATATATTTATATACTGGTGAAAATGTATTTGGACTTTTAACTAGTGATAATATAACTTTACCGTAAAAAACACATTCACTGTAACATTTATATAAAAATGATAAGTTACAAATGTATATATGTACTACGTATGAAAAAGTTGAAATCATATAATTTTACTATAACCTGCTAGATTAATTATATTTTCACTGGTATAAATATATATTTACCGATGAAAATGTATTCATATATGATTTCACTGAAATGACATGCTTAAAAAAATATTTTCGGGATATATGTGACACTTTTTTTATAGATTTTCTTTGAGGTTTAACCTAAAAATGTATGGTTAAGAATCAAGGATATCATTACAGCTTTTCCCAAGTAGTGGGGTGTTTTTTTAATATTTCTGTTTCATTCAAATTCATAGTATTTTATTAAATAACAGGTATTTTTCTGACCGAATTCAAGGGGGGAGGGGCAGATATCCCCTCCTGTCCCTGTATCGTAAAATTTTCTCAGTTACGACCTCGTGATTTATCGGTCGAAAGAGTGCGGAGAGGCAGAGATTAAAGTCGGAGCGGAGAGCTTCTCTGAAAAAATTGGGCAAGAGCATGACTCGATTCCCTGAACCAACCCTCTTCGCTCCGTAACGTATGGCCTTCTCCTTTCTCGGACGCATTTCGAAGATTTTAAATATTTCACTGAGAATAAAATACAACTCGAGAGATCGGATTTATAATCGCAACGTCTATTTGAGACGTCAAAGGAACTCGATTCTTCGATTGAACAAATAAAATATTCACCGCTCGACTTTACTCGCACTTACTTAACCCGATTTTGCACCCCCGGTCGTTAATCACGCCCTTAATAAACTGCGTGCGTTATGAGCAAGATTTAGGGTTATTATTAATAGCGAATATTTCTCTTTTATGAGCCGTCACCTAAGCAGGCGCTACAACGGTGGAGCATATTGGAGAATGGATTGTTAAATTGTAAAGAATCCCTAATAAAACATTAGAGAACATCTACTACATCACTCAATATTAAACAATTGTAAAAAGTAATATTCAAAAATATTTTTAGCCCCCAATTATGAGTTCAACAAATTGGAACATTCATATTTTTTAATATGACTTAATATGCAAAGCAACTGTAGCGACTGCGAAAAAAGTAAATATCGAACGACATTTTCAGCTAATGCACTTCAAATATGAAACAGAATATTTAAGAAATACTGAAATACGCGAAGCAAAAATTAAAGATTAAATAGTGAATTTATCGTTGCAGCAAAACATGCTTGTTAAAACTAATAATATAACATTGTATTTTTGAGAGTATTTATTGATGGACATTTAATTAAATAATCGTTTTTGCCGGCTGCAGCTTCACTTTTATCAGATTAAAAAAATACTACTGAAAGTCTTATCTTAGACAGTATCCGTCTGCATCTCTTATATTGTTGTTTTGAGACAGGTTTGGAGAATCGCAGATGAGGATGTCAGTGGTGCAATTGCATCGCTTTCGACGATCGTTTACAGTGGGGTAAAAATAACAATAGTCATTTGCGCATGTTAGGACACATTGTCTATCACGCATACATTTCACATAAAATATTAGCTTTCCCGATAATTATGGGTTACTACGAGTGATTTATATCTCGGGATGGATGTTTTTACATGACGGATTTACAATTTTTTACACATTACTTTCGAGAAGAGTCGGTATTATCTTTGTTTGTTCAAAATAGGCACTAGAATGAGCTTTAAATTAATTCTGTAGATGGTTGGAACCCCCACAATACAATGATGCATATTACGTTTTGAATTTATTTTGACCTGATTTTTAGATTATAAGGTATAATTATGAATTTTCAGTATAAGAAGTAAAAACTTTTTAATTTGAAAAACGCAAAAAATGTATATAAACTAGTGTAAGCAATTTTTGGCAAGGCTAAGTATGGCACGTATTGATTAAAAATGCTACAAAAATCGACTGAAAAACTGATTAAATTTTTTTATCATAATTTATTTTTTCATTTAAACGATTGACGTTTTGTTAATTACTGTTTATTTAGTATACTATCAGTATTTTATTAAATGAAAATTAATTTTGAATCGTGTTCAAAGTAAAATTGAAGAGTACAATTTATATTTATTTAAGGTGATCTTGAGAGAAAGACCAAATGAGACTTTTGTTGAAAATTTTGAGAAACTCGGAAGAAAGGGACGGTTCGCAGCTAGGGGACGTGTTCGTAATTAAGAATAATGGCCAGGAGTCAGGAAGTGGCCGAGGTTTTTCTCCTTTGGGGTGACGAATGCCTTTTTTCGACTTATTTATCCGCCGCTGGATTAGTTTCGGGGTAAAAACGATAATGGCGGACTTTGATCTCGTCGAAACGACCGAGATTCGTAATTAGGAAAGTGCTAACGTCTCTTTCGATCGCTTCCTAATTCGATCGAGAGCCTATGCATTTTATAGCACATCTTTATGATGCGAATTCCATCTCGGAGGCAAACACGAACGTCCGAGGCTTTTACGTCCCCGTGCAAATAGAGAGCGCTTCTTGTTTTCCTACCGGAAAACAACTCGTTCTCGGTTTCCGGAGGAAAACACGCATACAAAGGAGGCAAAAGAGTGTCGACTATTTGCATGAGCTTTTTCAGAGTCGACTACTTTCAAAAATATTCCGCACGGCTCCGGCGAAATATCCGGTTACCAAACTAATAAAGCGGATACTATATTTGTGGATACACGGCTCTTCGTTTTGGAACAGCAAAGGAGAGGAACCAAAAAACTCATTACGCGAAATATGTTTTTATTTAACATTTTCACGGATGCGAAATAAACACGGCATTAAAATTATTAAACTGCTCGTATAATTGTATAAGATACTTGAGTACCAGAGAACAAAAGTAAAGCTAAATAATAAGGATTTCAATACTTATATTAAATAGCGAAATAAATTACGGATATTTCTAAATTATTAATTTTACTTAGTTGTGTGTATATTAATATGTAAATAAGAGTTTAACCTTTAGAAGTTCAAAGGTATGTACATATCTCATACCCAAAATGGTTTTAACATTGCACTCCAAAGACATATGCCCAACATATTTTCTGAAGCCATTTTAAATGACTTGATGATAAAATTTCCAGTATTTTATTTCATTAGTTACTCAGAGATTCTTGTATCAATATATTATAATATCCTAGAATTGGCAAATTACTAAAATTCGTCGTAAAATCAGTTAATTTTTAATAATTTTTTGACCAGTCTGTGCCAATCGCTCAAAACCTAAACGTGTGTTTTTTGAACTATGAATATCAATTTAAAAATTTTTTTTTTATATTTACGTACATAATTTTACTAAATATTTTTAATTCAACTCAATATTAAGACAATATATTTTGAGAGCAATAAATTCCGAATCGTGAAGTTGATGTTGACGATTTAATTGTAACCTGTAACCCAATTATAACATCTGGAACGGGTACAGGGTATACCCTAAATAAATTATATATAAATAATAGGTAAGAAGTTTAATTTTTGTAATTAGATAAATTGGACCACAGTGTATTCAATAAGAAAAATAGTTTATGTCTAGTGAAGGCTAAACCTGAGCTTTTATCTCTGGGAGATGGTATAGCCAAAATCAGCGTTAAGCCCAGATACCACTCGGAACCCAGCCTCTAAACTACTATATTGACACGGTTGCGGCAGGGTTCAAGAACAATAATTCATTTTATACGTTTTTACTATCGAAAGTAAAATATGTACATTTCAACTAATAAGTATTTACAATCGAAGACAGAATATATTTTACTGTAAAATATGAATATTTTACTAGTTATAAAAAAGTGTTTATTCACATTTTTCTAATGAATAAAGAATTACAGCTTACATACGCACACTAAGACCCATGTCCATTTTGGTTTTCTCTGCCCTAAATAAATGATATATTAATAATAGGTAAGAAGCTTACTTTTTGTGATTAAATAAATTAATAATACCACCTATTCATGAGTACGATTGAAACCCATCACGTTTACGTATATAGTATTATTTTTATGGTATCTCTCTACAGCACGGAATGAAGCAATTTTTAATTAAAATTTCGCGAATAATTGCTTTTCCAATATTTTTGAGGCGAAAGAGAAGAACCGCCTTCGGTTAGTTGATAACGAATTGATGACGTATGAATATTATACGTGTAATGAAGCGAAGTGAAGTGCGGGGTGCAACACGAGGGTCTGTCAGTGCATCGGGGTTGGTTCAATTAAAACAATAGGCCGGTGATTATGAGGACGGGAACCAGCTCAGACAATGCGGAGAGCACTCGCGAGAGAGCAAGGGGCGCGGCCATCGAGCAATGGCGGACAACATGGCCGACCGCGTCCGTCTTGTTGTAATCCAAAATTGATATTATCGTTACGGCGAGATCGAAAAATATTTTAGTTCATACGAGTGTTTTTTTTTTCGTTTAGATAAGAGAAGCAACGGCGCATTTAAACGCCTCTTTGAGCAAAGACTTCGCAGCGATAAGGAAGGATGTTATTCCCGTAATTAAACGCGTTTCGTCAGTAGTTCCTTTGTGAAGAAGGATCCGCTTTGTTTATGACGTTAAGTGCCAAAACGAGACTTTATTTCGTAGCGCGGAAAATATTTGCAGCGACGCTAAAAGCGTATTCGTGCATTTTGCTCCCGAAAATAATTAACTTTGACACGCGAATGTCACACGTTTCCAGGAAAATATGTATTTGAAAAAATCAAACAATTTATTTCGGAACGTTGAATTATTGATTGAAGAAAATTTCAAACAAATTTAATGTTATTTTTTATCTTAATCAAACATTTCTAAAAAAGTAGTAAAAAGCACTGTTCGTTAACCTCTTATGCTCATCGTGCTGTTTAATAATTTAAATTATTTGTTTATAAAATTATGACACCCAACGTAGTCACATAAACAAATAAATTAAATTACATGCACGGCGAGATAAGGGGTGACTAATAGATCATTCATTCAAATCTCGACAAATATATTTTTATATCACACAAAAAGCGATTAAAATCATCATATCAACAGTTGCACCTTAGAAAAGTAAGCACACACTTCAACTACACTCTCAGAGGACCTGTTAAAAATCTGTTTTAAATTCTCGATACTGTACATGAATAATGCATCGAGCGAACTTGTCTAAAACGGCGCGATAATTCGCAAAGGACAATTAATGAAGAGGATAGAGCTTTTTAAATGCGCCCGTAAAAGTTTCGCAGCCTTTGCTGTTTCGCCTCGCATAATTGCATCTTCGCGTCTGCGAAGCCAATTTCTTTTCTGTGCGGAGAAACGAAAATTAAGGGCCGAATTTACGGCACACCTGTATTATGACCGGTCGTTTCCGAGCCCTAACGACCATTTTTCCCTTTCCAGTCGGGAAACGCAACCGGAAAGGCCGTAATATACGCCGCTTTTCCTACAACCGAGCATTTGCATACGAGGATCTTCGATTTGGGCCACCGTTCGTTATATAAATCTGCGAAACAGTGTAGCAAATTTGCTTCTATCTATTTAAGTGGGTACGTAAAAGCTTTCAACGCGCCTAATTGGATTCATCTAAAACGAAGTAAACTATCACTAATTTACTTACTAACGCTATACTCTAGCGTCGTTAACGATTTGCAACTTCAAAGCTGATCTAACTTAACCTTAATAGTTCATATAATAATGAACAAATATTTATTATTGTAAATCTAAATATATCATCATATCAATATGTACAACTGATTTTGATTTGATTCATTAGTGCATATTATATACATAGCCATCAAGGCTTTTATAAATATAATACTGCTCGACTAATAAAGAATAGCTAACCTAAACGATCATATGTGTGTAAATTTGAAAGTAATATAATTAAACAACTGCTTTAACCTAACAGGCAATACATTGCTTTAAAGTTTTGCAGTTTAAATGTTAATTTTGGCATAAGCTTTCGTTGGCATTAGTTTAATTATTCTATAATATCTACATGTACTCTTATCCATGGTTCTATAAAATATCTCGAAATTAAATTAAAAGAGGCAAACCAAGACGAAGCAGATAAAAATTCTTGTGAATAAGGATTTAAACACAAAAAAATCATATCTTTGAATAAGAAATATTTTTTTGCTTTGTGTAGTATGCTTTGAACTTTGCCACCATTATGTTGTAAAAATTAAATTTTTAATTTTTATATACATAATTTGTATATATGTATATACATATATAATATAATATTTAGGATGACTTTCGGTTTCAGCGATGAAACGTTCGTTTAATCGATGTTACGTCAGTCATTTGGGCTGTTTTATTTTCCGTCTAATACACTACAATTTTTTTCATATATACACCTTTCGTTGCTTTAAATTTAAGCGTTAGACTGCTAGTATAGGTTTAACATGCAATTTCCCGACATATTACAACAAAACAGAATTGATTGAAAAATTGATTTTGACTGCCTTAAGACCTCTGGATGATTCCACAATTTTTGCTACATATTTATTTTCCAAATCTAGTAAAAAAGCTAAAAGGGCGAATTATTATTGACTAAATATATCGGAAATTAGTAAACACGTTAATTGTTCACAATTGCAGTCTAAAATGCATTGCAACGGTACAACGTATAGTCCATCCAAAATGTTAACGCTCATCGTCGATGTGTTGGAAACAAGGGTGCGTGTACGCATGCATGCATACATAAACAGTTTTCCGCAAATTTGTTTACACCGATAGGAGAACGTTACCAATACTAAATCAGTGCTGTTTTAACGGTACGTACGTAGGAAATTGAATTAAAAATTATATATTTTTACTATAAATAATTGCCGTGTTGTGTTATTTTGTAATCAATAAAATAATTCCTGTAATATAATATTGCTATTTTTAAAAAATAATATATTAAACAGATATTTAACCTAGAGAGTGATCTCAAAACTGCTTTAATGTTTTTGAGTTAAATATGTATATAAATAAATAAAATAAGTAAGAAAGTGATGTTTTACATTATCTTCAACAAATTAAATTAAAATAGGAAAAAATAATTGAACCTTTAATTTCACATGGTCACTCTCACCAAAACTGTAGCAATGAGCGTTCATATCTTGGACGGACTGTATGTGCCTCTTATAATTCAAAGCCAAAAACTGGAAGAAAACGAAAGACAACTGCACGGAAAAATTGAATCTTAGTTCGTGAGTCCATTAAAAACGTATTTAAAGCTGGCTGCTGAAGTCTCTGTAAGCAGAGAGAAATGCAGTTTTTCACAGACGGTGAGAAGAAAGCTCAACAATGTGAAAATCAGAGGTTGTTAATCCCGACACAAACTGTGGCTTTCAGAAATAAATAAAATCGAAGGTTAGAGTGGGCCTGAAAACACCGAGATCGGACATCTAAAGTCATTTGATCCGATGAATCCAACTTAATTTTGAACTAATATTGGTAAATATAAAAAAAATAATAATATTTTTTTTAGTGCTGTTAACATGTGTCAGAGAGTCGGAGAAGAATGTCTAGCTTAGCGCGTAGTATCCAAAGTCAAATATAGAGGCGGAAGCGTTATGGTCTGGGATTGCATGGCAGCAGCAGGGGTAAGAAATTTGTACACTTGCGAGGGTAGTATGAATAGTGACATTTATATTTCAATGTCAGAGTCCACTTTTTTAGATTCCTACTGAAAAATATTTCTAAGCACAGACCACGCTACCATCCGATTCCGGTAAAAAAAACGCTCCATACAATACTTCGAAGCGACGCTTTTAGGATGACCTACACAGTCACCAGACCTAAATTTTTTAGAAAATTTATTGGCAAAATTAAAAAAATTTGCAAACCAAAAGCTGCGAGAAAAATTGCAGATTGAATGGAGAAAATTATCTTCGTCCACCCATTATTAGTTGACAGTATGTCAAAAAGGGTTGCAGCTGTAATTATAGCTAAAGGTGGGCCTACTAAATAATAAAAATAAGCTTAAAATAAATCCATTAAACAACGTAAGTCGGTTTTTTATTTTTATTTTTACAATTTTTTAAGATACAACACATTTATTGGGGTGCTCCATTATATTCTGAAATTATACTGTGTAATTTTCGTTTTGCCTAAAAAATTGGAAAAGAAATTGTGTCACGTATTTTATAGTGCGTGTTCATTATACTTGTATTAATTAACCGACTTTATTTAAATTCACTATTCATAATTTATTTTGATACTATGCTGTACTAATTTTTCTAATATCATTCTAAAAGTTCTTCTCAGAATCTTTTGAAACACCGGACTATTATTAATGAACTAAAAAAGGAACACATAAAAATACATGCTTCTTTAAAATAAACTTTAACGATTATTATAAATATAGAAGTTTAACATATTTACATATAGTAATAATATTAAATACAATAATTTATTCTTTACTAAAAAAATATTTAACTTTTATTATAGAAAGTTTGTTTTTCATTACATTTTTTATGACTACGAATTTTCTGTATTTTTAATTAATATTTACCATTTGCCTGGTACCAATAAAATTTATTATATTTAGTAAATCTTTCGTTGCAACAATGCGTTACAATGGGATAATCATAATAAAGAACAAAAAAAGGTAATGAAGAAAGCAAGCATCATCCAAATCAATATTGATTTCTCCTTATGGCCTATTTTATGTGTTTAAGAAGAAGGTAAATTGCTAATTAAAGCCGCTTAGAATAAAATAGCATATTTATGTTCATTGATGGGATTTTAAAAAAACACATAATGATGGTTATGATCGTTGCTTTTATCAATGTTTCAGGAGCTTATGTAGGTTCTCTGAAGGAAAAGCCTTTTTAAATTTGAACAAAGCATTTCTTTATAAGAAGTTAGATATGTGTACATATTGTGGCATAGCATATGGTTAACAAAATGATTACCAGGTCCTACATAGTGTTTAAAATAAATTAAAAAAACTAACAATTCGAAATCATTACTAAGTTAATAGTAAAAAGTTAAATCAAATATGAGATACGATTCAATATTAACTGGGAATTCCAAGTAAAGTGGTTTAGGTGTGTGCTTTTCGCTACATAGTCTGCTATAAGAGATTCGGGAAGTGCGGTTGTGAAGAAAAGCAGGTATTTCGGGAGCACGCGTGTCGGTTGTTTTAAACAAACAATTTGCGTCAAAGTTGTCGACGAGTTTAATCTCGCCGTGACAGAAATGACAATGGAAAAGTTTGGACCCGACGATAAAAGGAATCGAAGAGGAGTGGCCTTTGTAGTGGCGATAGGCGGCGGAGTCGAAAGAGGGTGGAGCCTCGGGCCTTGCGGGTTTTCTTCGCGGAACCTTAATTCCGACAGCTTAGCATGTGTGGATTAACACCTAGCCGAAACGCGATACCTTTTCACGCGCGTATGCACACGAGTCCGCCATTTATAAAATGGTTCTCGACCTACGTCTGCCGGTCCTCGAATGTTATTTTGTATTATATGTATGGTGGGATTGCAAAGCGATTAAACATTACGAAACTCTTAAATCTGGTCAAACAAAAACAACAAACTTTTATTGTGATCAACTTGATCGTATATACGGGGAAGTAAAAAAATTCTGCATTTGTTAACAGAAGTCGAAAGTTCTACAATATGACGATGCGCGTCCCCGTATGGCAAAATAGACTCTCGATAAAATCAAGTAAGCTGGGCGGAAGGTTTTTAATCATCCACCTTATACTCCAGACCTTGCTCTTTAAAAAAAAATTAAATGCAGACTATGTGAAAAGGGTAGTCAGAATATTTATAACATTTTATGTTATTGTAATTAAAAAAATGACTGAGATGTGTGAGAAGGTTATATCATAAATAATAAAGTATATTTTGAATTATTAAAATAAAATAGGAGTGATTTTTTTGATTCATTAAACTGTCATTTTAGAATAACATAATATTATTAGATTGTAATATGATAAAAAATATGTTAAATAAATATTACAATAAGTGATAATTGAATGAAGCACACTTAATCCGAATTTTGACTAATTAAAAGGAGCAAAAAACAATTATCCCTTCTCAGAAGTCAAAAATTCACGGCAAAAGCAATAAAATTGTGCCGTTGCTGTCGCAGTGTGAGCGCTCAGTAATCTGACATTCACACTACGATTTTTATAATAATATTAAAATTTAATGAGAAACATATAAACCGAATTTTGCCTAATAGGAGAGCGCATAAAACAATTATCTTCTCTCAGAAGTCAAAAATCCATGACAAAAGCAATAAAATCGTGCCGTTAGTAGTAATATCGGTAAGAATAGCTATAAGATTTGTAAATAAAGTGTAATGTCGTAATTCAGCTAAACTAATATGCAAGATTCTTCTGCTTATTTTCTCCTGAGAGATAAATTAGCTTTGTTTGTTTTAGACTTGACTCAGTGAAAGTTCTGAAACTATAATTAGTTTTAGAATTTTGACGAGTTTAGGACACAAAATGGACATTTCGCAAATGTCAAATTGAGTTTCATAGACATTTTAGAGCAGTATTTAACTTATATTAGATATTTTCGCTAGTAAATATATACTATCTACTGGTGAAAATGTATTGACTATTTTTATTTATTTGTATATATCGATGAAGTAAATTTTTTTTAAATAATTTTAAATTAAATATTTATGTAAATTTTAAAAATAAAAATAAGTTACTTGACTAGTGAAAATATAACTTCACTGAAAAATACTCATTTACTGTAACATTTTTACATCGCTTATAAATAAATAGTGGTAGGTACATAAATACATATATAAATTACTACATAGGCAAAAATTGCATCATATAATTTTACTAGCGCTTGCCCGATAAATTTTATTGTCACTGGTAAAAATATTGTTGTTGTTAAAAAATTATTGATAAAATAATGTTATGAAATTGATATATTTTGGGGTTAGAATTAAGACTGTTTTTGTTAGATTTTCTTTGAGGAATAACCTGAGAATTTCTGTTTTTAAATTGAGCCAAATACCCTTCCCAAATTACGTCACTGGTTTTTAAAAAAGATAGATTTATCAATTAAAGTATGATTGAAATATAGTTCGAAAAATATTTTCATGTGAGTCAGAAAAAACGAAGAAAAAACATATGTATATATAATAGATTTAATTATGTTTAATGAAATATTATATAAAGGAGTAAATTCTAATTAAAACAATATTCATAAGAAATTTAGCGAATTTCTTAAATGAAATAGAGAAACACATTTGTGAATTATATGATCTGAATACAGTTTTGTTTTACAGTAAAGTATTAGCTGAATAAATTAATACACATGAGTACATATAGATAGATGTAACACAAATAAAAAAAATTATAAGCAAAAATATATTTTAACTAAAGTTTAAAATGGTTTTAAAAATATGTATTATTTAATTGCAACTAAGCTTATAAGTAACATACGGATTTTATTATTTATTTTAATAATGTGTAAATAGCTGTATATTACATTTAATTATAATTTAAAAGGTCAGTATTATTAAAAATAAATTTACTGAAACATATTTTTTAAGGATTTAAAATTGTTTAAATTAATTATCCTCGGATCAGGATCTGTGAAATGTACGACGTACTTCAGTCTAGTAATAATAATAGTATTTTATATATTTTGGATTAATAACATTTTAAATAGCGTATTTTTTCATCTCAGAATTGCGTTTAATAACATTAATTTTACTTCTGCCAGTTAAATTAATTTTATCAAACGCAAAAAATACTCCATTAAAAAATATTTTCCGACTTTTTGCGTTAGTTAATAATTTCTCAATTTTCATAACGGAATAGTATAAAACCTCTCATAAATCTCGTTTAATATATTTTTTTCATTTTTAACGAACAAACGATAAGTATACATTATACATAAATGACTTTTTTTCTACAAATGTGAAAAAAAAAAGATTTTAAATATATATATTCCGTATATACAAAGTTTCAATAGAAATACGTATTGTCCGATTTTATTCAAGCAAATGTTAGTATACATGAGAACACCTTTATTTGATAGCTGTAAAATACCTCTAAAAGTTTTGGCAATATGCTGAATTGCGATTGAAGTTTTATTAAAATAAAAGTTTAAAATTCATCGTCGATGTGAATTTATTTACACAAACCGCTCTCTGAATACCTGTCAGTGACGCGAATTGCAAAGACGGATTAAATAAGAGAAAAAAGTGAAAAGAGGGCTTAATATTATATTTTAGTTAGAAAAATTCACTCAGCAGGAAATTTTAACCGAACCGTTTTTTTTTGTACTCTGAAGCGACTCAGCGCTGGGAAAAACGTCACGAACGCAGCTTTTAAAGCCACTTTTTATACATACAATCTCTGTATATAAAAAAAAAACGAATCGCATTATTATTTTATTTTAAAATATTTAATTCCTTCCATTGTGTAAAGGTTCCATCGGTGTAAGAAACGATAAGAAGGATGAGAATAACACTATTCGTACTTATTTATTTTACTAAAAAAAAAAAATACAAATTTGCATAAATTTAAAAATAATATTTCGCGTTGTCGAACGACGACGATATGCAACAAGCACTTAGGTTCGCATATATGCTAAAATATAGAGTAGAATTAAGCATATTAATAATATTCCATGTGTCGATATCAAAAATAAACAGATATTCCACAACAATATACGTTTATCTCAAACGCTTTAAAAAATAAAAATATAATAGATTATAGGCAAAAATTAAAAGGTAGACTAAAAAAGCACCTTAATTTGTCAGAAAATATATTTAATAAAATCAGGTAGATGAGTCATAAGCAACATTTCATTACAAAAAAAAAAATTTGTCAAATATCTAATAAAATTGATAAATTTCAATTAAAAAATTAATTGTGTCTAACCGAATCGCAAAATTTTCATGTGAATAATTTCAGTTTTTCGGCCAAATGCAAATATGCATTTTCATAATAAAATAGCAATTTATAAAAATCTGATTTGGTATAAGCAACCCAGCGACCCTGATGATTGAAAACACCGGTGCGAACCGCTCGACGAGAATTTAGCCAAAAAATATTTTTTCTGGTCACTTTTGAAATGTAAAAAATATTTGTTCGACCGTGCGGAACAGCAATTTATACAATTAACAAAGTACCGTTTGAATAGGTAGATTCGTAATACATTCGAATGTCAATTTTGGATTTTAGCGAGGGATTATTTAATAAAGCTTCGTCAATTACTCGACGCTGACAGTTTTTCGCTCGCAGCAATTAGCATCGGCGATAGTGGAGCGATCGCACTTTTAGAAGATAGAATTTTGTCCCCTCGGACCTCCGAACAATAGGTTTGTCCGGACGGAAGAATTTAAAAGCTTTCTTTCGGCTGCAATTTCGCTAATGCGCGAGCAATTACAGAAAAATCAATTCTCTTCACCGTCAAAAGAAATCTGAACCTCTCTCGGATATGACACAATCCGGTAAAAGTTGCACGATTCAATTTCATCCGATCGGTCATCTTGATTAAATTTTATATTCGATCCTAACCGAAAAATTAAATTAATCAAATTATCAACTGAAACGATGGACAGAGACATACCTCCCTTCGGATAGCTGCGATTCTACTAAAGGCTCGACGCACATCACGCTAATTAAGTTAATTGTTGCCATTCGGCAACATAACGAATTTCACTCGTAAAGCGAATTTTTAACTTTGTGAACGGTTTAGTCAATTAACTATATCTATACACACTATCTATAAGCCTTCTTGGTATTTTTAAAATATTATTTTTGTAACCACATATCGGCTTTAGTCACTGTCGCCATCTATTAGTTTTCATTTCAAATCATTCAATATTTTTGAAAGATATAAAACCCGCTAAAATTAAAAAAACATTTGTTTATACTCGCAAAATTCACAGCTGCATTCATAGCAGGTAGTGATTAAAGGAACATTCTATTAAACACGTATCAGGACAATAATGTTTTATGACCTTTAGCATACCGGTCAAAAACTATATAAAGGGATTCGATTGCCTGTTAAATGGAATGTTTTTATATAAACGATATATAAAACATACGATAAGATATTGACATCTTATTGCAAACACGAAAGAAAATATCATGTGATGAAAAGTAACATATTATTAAACATACATTAAATATTTTAGTCAGAATTATAATAATGTATCATATAATAATTCTGACTACATATATTAATAATGTAACAATTAAGTTTAACTATTCTACGTGTACGTTTATATATTTAATTAATAACTATAATATAATTTATATGCGTAAACCAAATTATTTTTAGTAAAATCAGTAAGAAGATGTACAAATTTATATACTGTAATAATATAAAAATTACTGTATATTACATTTTTTCCATAAGTACAACTTTCTCGAGAATTCTCAAGAAATATGAAAAACATTAAGAAAAGAACAACAATATATAGAAAAAAACAATCTGTGACTATTGATCGTAATTTAAATTATATATTAATCACTCAGATTCATATCAAATTCGAAGCATGGTCTTTCATGTATTTTGAATCATACCACTGCTCTATCGCGTGTTATAATAACAAATAATTATTATTATTTTATCGACTTTATTAATACTGAAAAATAAAGCGTGTCATGCAAACGATAACTACTAATATTTAGAATTAATTATACACGTGATAAAAATATTTTTAAATACTATATATTGAGAATTTGAGATTATTTTTTTGCTGTTAATAATCAATTTAATATAAAAAAAATAGGGAAAACATTGGTTAGATTATATAAAAATAAGACTGTATTTTTATTAATATTAAAGAAGCAAATAATTTCTAGCACTGTTGAACGAGTTGAACTAAGTGTACTACAGGCCTGTCAAACTCGCTCACTGGTATGGGCCAAAAATATAGGATTTATTTAATTGAATATTTCAGTATTCATATACAATTTAAGTAAGAAAATAATATGTTACCTGAGTAGTTTAATAAGTATTCAAACTGAATTTTGGTCAATAGGAGGGCGCAAAAACAATTATCACTTCTCAAAAGTCAAAAATTCACGTCAAAAGCAATAAAATCGTGTCGACGCCGTCGCAGTGGGAACGCTCGGTAACGAGCGTTCCCACTGCGACGGCGACGGCACGATTTTATTGCTTTTGACGTGGATTTTTGACTTTTGAGAAGTGATAATTGTTTTTTGTGCTCTTCTATTGGGCAAAATTCGGTTTATATGTTCCTCAATAAATTTGTAATATTATTATAAAAGTCGTAGTGTGAACGCCAGATTACCGAGCGTTCCCACTGTGACGGCGACGGCACGATTTTATTGCTTTTGACGTGAATTTTTGACGTCTGAGAAGGGATAATTGTTTTTTGCGCTCTCTTATTGGGCAAAATTTGCTTTACATGTTCCTTACGTTTTTGTACTACCGTGTAAATGTCTACAGCTATTGTATATTAATTGCTGCGGGCGAATTGAATAATTTAGGAAATTTATAAAAAAAAACGTTGGCCAAGCAACTGGTTTTCTTAACCCTTTAGATGCTATGATTTTTTTTTAAATCAAAACTAGAAACACCGTTATTTGTAATATGTTTTGAAAAAATAAATATACATATTTTTTACCAAACTTTATTGTGCGTGTATGCAGGTGTTTGTTTGCATAGTATCAACACTCGTTACCAAGCGTTTTTACTGTGACGGCACGATTCAATTGCTTTTGGCGTGAATTTTTGAATTCAGAAAAGGGATAATTTTTTTGTGCTCTCCTATTGGTCAAAAATAAAAATAAATCATATATTATTTTGGAACAAAAACACGCATTTGCCCAATCAAATTAAGTATATTTCTATGAAAATAGTCATCATCGATGTTATAGAATCAAATATATGTAGTTAAATTTAGCTCATCTGATATAATGAAAGATAGATTTAAGCTTGCATAAACAGCTTTATGGTATTATGTATAGTTTGATTCTTAGAATCATGAAATTCAACATTTTCTGGCCATTTATAAATAATATTCCGGAATTTCTCTATAGAGAAATATTAATGTAATGTTTTGTTGAATGTATATATTAATATTATCTAGTGTTTGGACGCATCCGGCCCGAGGCTGTCCGTTCTAGAGATACCCTTTCGAAAGCAAAGCTGACGCTGACAGGAAAACAATATTAATTCCCAAGTTTGACTTCGCTTAAAGGATATCACCGGCGGTAATTCGGAAGCGATTCGACCTCAGCGGGAGGTCGCCGAGTGTCTTTTACGACTCCGGCGATTCGAGGGTGAAAAGAATTTACCCCTGCGGTGCCTGGAGTGGTGCTTCTTCCAGTAGACGTTCCCGCAGCACGGCTGCTCCTTGTAGAAGTTCCAAGAGTTCTCGTAGTCTCCCGGAGGGTAGAAGGCGCCCAGGCCCGCTCCGTTGGGCTGCCATCCTATTCCGAAACACAGGAACCACTCCGTCGCGAAGACGACAAGGGCGAAAGCCCATCTCGTCGGTCTGCTCATTTTCAGACCTAATCACATGTTCCACAGCTGAAATTACAGAATCCTATTCAACGACGATTCCCGAGCGCTCCTCCTCTCGACTAAACTGAGCGACTCGGTTCCGTTTATATTATTTCCGAGACCGGTTTCGAGCTCGGTCGAAATGTGTTTAAAGACAACGAATATGTTACATTTATACGAAGCATATTCTGGTACGAATTCAATAAAAATTTTAACAAATAAAATTAATCTATAGTGTATTCAAATCGCATGCGAACCAAATTACCTAATGATTTAATCGGTAAAACGTTATTCGAGTGTGAATTTTACTAAAAAATCATGCCCTAATTTAACAACTAAAATTTACTGTATATAATATGTTTTGCAGTTATAAGACCATGGTCTTATAATATATGTTTAGTGGATGTTTGTATTGATAAAAATCACCTTTAAATAATGTTTTTTTATTATTTATATACACATACATATACATATATACAAATATAGCGTTCGGTGATAATTGCTCACATGGCAATTAGTCACAAATCGATCAATCACAAGGCGATTGCTCACATAGAATATCACTCAAAAGGTTTAAGGAAAAGCAAGCTTTTTAAGGAAAATTATTTAATTTAAATAATAAAGTGGCAATCAGGTATTTTTAATTTAGAAATTAAAAGCACATGGACAATTTTAATTATAAAAACGTTATGAAAGCTGTTGATTTGTTTCACTAACAATATCAATGAACGGTGATAGATATAAATATAATTATAAAATAAATAAAAGCAAAGTATTGCAATTTATTTAATTATTATATAGAGAATATATTATTTTAATTTCCTCTATAATAAATAATTCACAACTACTCTGAAAAGTATTTCAGCACAAAACCTATATTTCTTAAGCGCATATTTGTGATGTTCTAATTCGCAAGTTTATAAATAATTTTCCCAAATTTATAAATAAATAAATAAACAACATAAAGATATTAAAATAATCTGTCAAAGTAACAATTTTCTGAAAATATTTGTTAATGTTTACAAATACTTTTGGCTTTCAATTGAAAATGTACTATTTTTATTTTGTCGTGTGCATAATTATTTTTACAATATATACACATATATTTTTGCGGAAATAATACAATTATTTAAAACATATATTAATCTCTTATTGCAGTCAATTACTTTTTATTCACTTTCTGTACTATTAATTTTAAAATTAAATTACTTGTAAAACATATTTTTTTATTTATAATAACAATTTAGTTATAAATATTGCATATCATCTTAAATCTCACAATGTATGATTAAATTAATTAATAATTATAATAACGATAAATAAGATAGTTACATACTATTATTATAATTTCTATTTGAGATATTTCGGTGATGTATTTTATATCTTTACGATATCTTGTTTATTTATTTATTTATAAATTTAGGAAAATTATTTATTTACTTGCGTATATGAACGTAAAAAATATAGGGTTTGCGCTGAAACACTTTTCAGAGAAGCTGTGAATTATTTATTACGGCGGGAGTTAAAAAAATATATTTCCTATATATTAATAATTAAATAAATTGCTCAAATTAAATCATATGATTATGTTTATATCTATCACCGTTTATTAATATTATATACACAAATCAGCAGCTTTCATAATTAAAAATATCCATATGCTTTCGATTTTTATATCAAAAATACCTGATTGTTAAATTGTAATTTAACCTGCAGATCTTGTTAAACCAGAAGAAAATATTAAAAAAATAGTGCTAAGATTCTTAACATTGAAATTATATAACGTTCCTTAAAAAACTCACTTTTTTGATGTTCCATGTGAGCAATAATCACATGAGCGATCAATTTGTGACTAATTTTCGTATGAGCAATGATCACCGAAGCCTATTTTTAAATCCTATTTATTTATATATGGGGTGTGTATTTAAAATAAATATATTAAAAATATGCTATTACAAAGAAATGATTAGCGCGTTTTTTAATAATTGTACTTTGTGTTAAACTATTTTTATTTATAATACGTTTTATTGCTTAAAATTATTCGTTTAAGGAACAAATAGTGAAATTGATTGAGAATGAAATTGTATTTTTAATATATTATTAAATTTCTTATTTTTATGTATTTATTAACATTGCATTAGTTGGAGCTTCATTCTTAAAAACAGATTGTTAATATTTATTTAAAGAAAAATGTATAATTACTTGAGGTTGAAAATAGTGGGGATTTTAATGAAGAAATATGTATTATTACATTTAGCGCGATTTAATAATTTAAAGCAATTATTCAAATTAAACTACATTATACGTTTATATTTATGGGGCTTAATGCGTATATTTAATTAAGCAGTGTTTTACTGCATATTTTATAATCCCTTTAGAATAAATTGTAGTTGAAAAGCGTGAGTAAATATTATATTAGCAGATATGTTTCATATTACAAAAAAATAACAGAGAAATAACCGTATTTATTTTGCTCGTTATTTATTTTTTCGTTGAACTTGAACTACATAATATATTTTGAAAGTGATTCTCAAGCTTTTGATTATAATAAATACTTCTATATACAATAAATATATGTATGTATATTTTAATCAAATAAACAACACATCATTTAAAATATTTGAATACTTGCTACGCTAGATTTAGTCTACGATAATAAAAATATTAGTTTACATGTAAATATGACTCGAATTCATTAGCATTAATTAGTATATCTTTCTACTGAATAAATACGTGACATTTTTTGTAATGTTTACATCACAATAAAATGTAGTAAATTATCTGATTTGATCAGTAATTTGAATAAATAGTACTACTTTCTGTTTGATTAATTTTATTTGTTAAATGTTGTTATGTTCGTTATTCACACGGGATTATCACTGGTTTATAGAGAATTCACATATGCATAGTCGGACGAGCTTTCGACGGAGCTTTTTTCAACGCGCACAACTCGAAAACTGTTTTAAAGATCTCTCGGTGGAAAAAGGTTGTCGACCAAAGAGAAACGGAACCGACAGATGTCGCGGCAGGGAGGAGCGCACGCACCGTAACACAATGTAGAAATCGCAGGCAACGACCGACGAACCGGCGTTCGGGACGCAACTGAGGTCTGAGAACTGAGCCGCGCGCGTGTGTTCGAGAATACGACTGCGCGAGATCGTCCAGCAGGTGCTCGCGAACGCACACGCTCTTTCTCTGATCCGCCGTCTGTTTATAATTCTTAATAAATCATCACATCGCCCACGTAAGTAATAAATAAATAAAAATAGTACAGTACAGTACATTACAACTATTTATTTGAATAAGTTTATCAGTGACATAGGATGGCCTTGTTTGTATTCTTTCGCTCGAACACTAAACGCACATGGGACTAGGAATCGACGGGACGATTTAAAGCGCACATTTATACAATAGTATAGTATTAACACAACCTATTCCATTCAGTATGTCCTTGATTTACGCGAATTTAACTATCTCGCATGTAGAACCAAACTTCCGTTTTTATATATGTATGTTCTATGATACAATTTACGCGATATTTCATGGTAGGGACGTCATTTTAGATCAGATCCAGGGAGGAGTAAAGGTTGGTCAGTCAGTGGGAAAGTTGGTCAGAAACATATAAACCGAATTTTGACCAATAAGAGAGCGCAAAAAACAATTATCAGTTCTCAGAAGTCAAAAATCCACGTAAAAAGCAACAAACTCGTGTTGGACCCGTTGCAATGAGTGCTATGACTTTTATAATAATATTAAAAATTAAACGAGGAACATATTAACCAAATTTTGACTAATAAAAGAGCGCAGAAAACAATTATCACTTCTCAGAAGTCTAAAATCCACGTCAAAAGCAATAAACTCGTGTTGGATCCGTTGCAATGGGAGTGCTATGACTTTTATAATAGTATTAAAAAATAAATGAGGAACATATAAACCAAATTTTGACTAATTGGTGAGCGCAAAAAACAATTATCAGTTCTCAGGAGTCAAAAATCCACGTCAAAAGCAATAAACTCGTATTGGCTCCGTTGCAATGGGAGTGCTATGACTTTTATAATAATATTAAAAAATAGATGAAGAACATATAAACCAAATTTTGACTAATAGAATAGCGCATAAAACAATTATCACTTCTCAAAAGTCTAAAATTCACGTCAAAAGCAACAAACTCGCGTTGGCCCCGTTGCAATGGGAGCGCTATGACTTTTATAATAGTATTAAAAATTAAATAAGGAACATATAAACCAAATTTTGACCAATAAGAGAGCCCAGAAAACAATTATTATTTCTCAAACGTTTAAAATCCACGTCAAAACCAATAAAATCGTGCCGTCACCGTCACAGTGTATTAGTATTTTAGTATTTTTTATAATATTTTTATATTCTGTTTTATATGTATGTATAAATTATATTTATAAAATTATAAAATACAAAAAATTATCACTGCATTGCGCTTAAAATATTTCAGAGTATTCAACGAGAGACAGTTCTTAATTAAAAAAGTCTTTCATACATACATTATAGCATGCTCATATAAATCTTATTTTTTTTTAATTTCAATTGTATCTGGGTCTTTATCATATATTATGGTTTCCTAGATTTTCCCAACCTCGCGGATGTATGTGAATATCGATTGTTAGCAAAAATAAGAGTAGATAATACAATGTGAAAAAAAATGACTTATTTTTGTATAGTACTAGTGGGTGTTATTGGGGTTACCCTATTGTAACGCATTGGGCTAACGCGTATCATTTTAAAATTAAAGATTTATAATAAATAAATAAATAAATTTTGACTTAAAAGCGCTAAATGTTAATTGTAGAATGACGTTAATCGACCCCGTTATATTTCTTTAGCGTCAGTTTTAAAAAAACTTAAGTGGATTCCCAGAAAATAACTTATTTTATATTTAAATAAAAATAAATATTAAAAACATTGTTTTGCATATGATATAAAAATATTTTACTAATTACACTATAATGAAAATAGAGAAATAAATCTGGTGCTATCAAAATGTTCATTAAATACATTTTGAACGAAAGAGGTAAAATAAAAAAATAACACATAGAGCGTGCCATCTCGATAGCAGTCGTTAAACGTTGCTAAAATATAAGGGTGGAAGTGGGTCGAGGTATCACACGGGGGTGCCTATTCATAAAAAAAACGTGCAACTCGCTCTCTCTGCACCCATGTTTTCTGTATTTATATTACATTATTATGTGCGAGACAGTGGTCCGCAATCGTTTTATGATAAATTAGCAATAAAAAGCTAGTATCACTCTTTGTGCAACGGACTATAAAACCATAATAGCAATTTATTTATTTTTTACCATTACAAATCTGAGCATCATGACTTTACATATTTCTTAAATGCCACACAATGGCCATTATGCAATTAAAAAAATAGAATAATAATGTTGCACACCTACATATTTTTTCCAGCTCCTCATAGCTATTGCTGAAAACATCCTTGAGCTAAGTAGACTTAAATCTGGATGGCTCGCGCAAGAAGAAGATGCGACCGCGACTCTCAAGTTTAATCGAAAGTCGCTAATATTTTTTCAGTATTATTAAGCTAAAATTTTATAAACTATTTGCGTAAACATAATACACAGTTTGTTTTATAGCGTAGTCTTCAAACACAGATGAAACGTTGACTTGTAAATTTTTAAAAATGGAATCAATACTGGTGACGAATGTTTTATACGCAAAACCATTTTATGTTGGAAAAATTTCGATGTAAATGAGAAGTAATAAATATCGGAACGATTGACAGTTCGCAATACGGGTAAAAAGCATCATTTTATATTAATACCGCACGTAGGTAAATTGAAAAACGAAACTGAAGTATAAAACGCTTCAGGCGGTTATCCGCTCAAATTGGTAATCCGAGTAACGTGCGATCTGTTCAAATTCGGAGATCAAAAATATCAACCCTATTTGAGCAAACGTTCTATCGTCCTGCGCTTCTCAAATGTTACAAGAACCCCATTAAAAAGATGCCGCATGAACTGGGTAGATTCCTCTATACAGAAACGTGTAAAAAAATTTTTGATAGTACATAATAAAAATTGTTACTTTTTATTTTTTTTTCTCTTCAAGAGGTCTAATTCTATGACGGGTATCGAATCCTTAAAAACTGTTGCATCCCATAAACAGATATACTGTACATATTTCTTTAAACGTATTTAAATTATTTTAATGCTGTGATTCATCGCGATTAGAATTTAGTTCTATATTTCGGAAGTAAGGCGCCTACCATGTTCACGTTATAATCGTGACGAATCCTGTCATTTAAACAATACATATGTATGTATATATAAATTTAAACATGTTGAGGAGAGTCTCCCGGTAAAAGAATTTTTAAAATAGCTTTATGAGATCCTCTACGATAGTAGTATATCTATCGAAATCTACCTAAAATACTATGCGCATAGACAAGATGGCCGATCGGAATTCGGCGATAAAAACCACAAAACGGACACATTCCGGCAACACGGTCGGATTGACGAGAAGCGCTTTTTCTAAACACCCTATGATGAGATCCGGTTGCAGCTGTCGTCGTATAAAAAATAAATAAACAACCACCCCGGGTGCAAGAGGGTAGGCGTTCTTAATTAATAGCTAGCAGAGTGCGAATAACATATCTAGTAACAACAGGTGACACGCGTGCGTGCCTAGTTACAATTGTCGCTGCTTTACAAATTGCGGCGATTGTTTCCACTCAACTGCAATCGCATATGCAAATCTCTATACCAAATTATCCCAAACGTGACCATTTTCGATCAACTTTAAATTTTCATGTTTCTTTATTAAAAGAAAGTAAAGCACAAATAACCATTTTCTTTTAAGCAGATATATTTTTTATTTGAGCCATTTTATAAAAATGACTGTTTTACTGTATTGGTCAAAGAATTTTCAAACCGAATTTTGGTCAATAGGAGGACGCAAAAACAATTATCACTTCTCAGAAGTCAAAAATTCACGTCAAAAGCAATAAAATTGTGTTGGCGCTGTCGCAGTGGGAACGCTCGGTAACGAGCGTTCCCACTGCGACAGCGACGGCACGATTTTATTGCTTTTGACGTGGATTTTTGACTTCTGAGAAGTGATAATTGTTTTTTGCGCCCTCCTATTGGTCAAAATTCGGTTTATATGTTCCTCATTTAATTTGTTATATTATTATAGAAGTCATAGTGTAAACGCCAGATTATCGAGCAATGGCGATGGCACGATTTTATTGCTTTTGACGTAGATTTTTGACTTCTGAGAAGAGATTATTGTTTTTTGCGCCCTCCTATTTGTCAAAATTTGGTTTAGATATGCTTATTGTAAGTCGTAATATTGCCATAGAAAGCTGGATAGCCTAGTGTTTCGGAAATGTGACGGCGACGGCACGATTTTAATGCTTTTGACGTGGATTTTAAACAGGGACGCCATTGAATTCAAAATATTTAAGAATGACTATTGACTGTATAATTTGTGCCCCCCTTGAATAATACTGAAATGACGTTCTTGGCTCTACCAGATATTGTATTGTGAAATCCTAAGAAAACAGCTGCTTCCACTTCAATAAATCAGCACGATAAGACAAAGCTAAGACAATAATATGTTTTTCAATCGAATTATTCGCCTGATTTTTAACTATATGAATATTTAAATAATTGATCGAATATTCTTTTCTACTACCTCGAATGAAATTCTAAAAAAAATATTAGAACGAAACAATTTGTACTCTTGAGTACAAATTCTCGTAGTATATCTGAGAGACTAGTGTCGAAAACTTGAAAAATTTAAACGATCAATACGACTTCGGGAATAGTTTATTATTGATTTATGAAGAAAAAGTTTACAAAAACTTTAAAGATTTTTAAAACATTTTTCACACTAATTTTGGCGAGTCATAGCGATGGATTTTAAATGCAGTTTCAACCTATAAGTAATTAACAATTTTTTACAATTATAGATGAACTCACACGAAAAGGTGTACATGGCATTTTTGGTGGCGGCGGCGGACGACTCTTGTGCCGATTTTAAACAGAACATTTGCCGCCTCCACTTTCTCGCAGGGACTTGCAGGTGTCACAGTAGTAAGCACCTGAATGCAGATCATTAAACTTCTTGGACGGTTTGTTGACGGTAAAAGCGATAAGGTATTTAAGTTGTATTTGCCAAGATCAGTGAGATACGTGTTATTTATCTCTCTGCTTTTTAAACTTATGTAGAAGTTAAGTGTCTGTCTAAGGCAAAAGTCCTTTATCGTCTATTAGCTTCCACTTCTAGAGTGGACATTTAAGGCGATTCTTATGACATCAGCGGTCGTATCATAGATTTGTATAACAAAAGTTTATTTTTGTTACAGAGACCGCTTCTTCTTCTGAAAATTGGAACAATAGCGGAGATGGCTGAGATTTATTTTTGTCTAATGGCTTCAACTTGTGTTTTTTTTAAATTTAGACAACAGTACAGTTGCAACCCGAGATATTTGACATTTATTTTATTTGTGACAATAGCGTCACCCTTGTTCTACAAGAGAACATGATAGTTCCTGTTTTGCTGTCATTTATTTTTATCTTCCATTTAATTAAATACTATGCATCTTAATGTAATCAAAATATTAAAAGAAGACTATGGACTGGCTAACTTTTGCCTAGAAAAGATCTCACAGATCGGTCTGTCTGATGAATTCGTGGGAAATTGTCTTTCGATCGTTAACCTCCATTGCAATAATAGAGTGGAATGCAGTTTGATCGTCAAATTCTTGGGAGTGTGGCACATATTCTTAAAAGCGTGCGAAAGGGCGAAAGCAGACACGGAGTTAGTTCAGTTAGGTGCGTTTTGGAAGCGACAACAAAGGAAGGGGAAACTTTGCGGTGAGTCTGAGATTAAAGCATACAGTTAAGTGTGAATCGACCTCGGCGTTAACGATTCAATCTCTACTCGAAGCGGTCGAGAAAAAACAGATGAAGACATTACGCCGACCAGTCCGGTCACGCGCCGTCGGCCGAGGGTCGTTGCCCTCTACCCCGGTTCGGCCCTGGACTGTGGCCGTTTTACGCGACAATCGTCATACTGTACGTACGCCGGAATAAGACGTTAAATGTTAAAATATTTGCGGTCGCTCCTAGCATCGTCGAGCGCTCAGTCGAAAGAGATACCTGGCCTACCTGGGCGGCCCGAAGGCGAACGCCAGTGATCGACAACCGTCCTTCTCGGAACGACGAATTGAGTCATTATATCCACTTTTTTACTCGACGCCCGCCTCTTCTCATTCGGATTATGTTGTCATCGAACAACTCGTTTTTTATTCATCTCCTTCATACCACATCGCACTTTTTGCCATAAATATACAATAATTAACCCATTGTAGTCCAAAGTTTTTTAATAAGCATTGCCCCAGTCTTAGTCACTTTGAATGAATATATTCAAAAAATAATTTTAATCTTTCTATGAAATAAATTTTAATTTAGCAGAATTAACTTTATAAGTTAAATTACATATTTATACTATAAATAATATTAAATTAATTAAAAAAAATAAAATTATATTTATTTATTACTAAATTTTTAATTAGCATGTTTTTTTATTGATATTTAATCTTTATGATTTTATAAAAATTAATTTTAAATAACTAAAGAAAAAACATATGAGCTGCCATTAAAAACAGATACGTGAGGACAAAGGACTTCAAAGGGTTAAAATACACTACATACACGACATATAAATAACATCTCATCTTTGTTGCAAGTCTCGTTCTTTGTAATATTATAACATACATTCGTGTTGCAAGATATAGAGGGGCAAAACAGTTCATGTACACATTCAATTTGGCTCGAAATTATCCAAGACAAACATTGCTCATTGTCGGATTTTATCATGTTAATTCCGCCATTGTTACTAGCACCCTAGTGAGTTAGTTTGCTAAAAAATTAAATTAGGAAGTGCACGGGGATGAAACTCCAGTTCGATTCCCCGTGGAGAGGGTAGCCGTTTTCGTGGCATTTAAAATACTGTTTTACACTTTTCAATGAGATATTATTACCCAAAAATATGTATACATATATGCCAGCGTTTTATACTTTTGGGTTTTCAGTAAAATAAAATATTTGTTGACACAGAAAAGATCATAAATGATTATTGTAAGAAATTTTATTCAAACGATTATTCATTAGCAACCCCTTGAAAAAAGGCGTTCAAATATATTCTGAGGAGTTTGATCAGAAGTTTATTATTAAGGAAAAAATTATTTTGTTGATACTTTCAACAGAAAATAGGATTTCTACTTTAAGAAAAAAAATGAAAACCTAACTGTTTATTTCGATATGATGGATAGCGTTTGTTATTGCAAAGATATACGTGGACTATTCCAAAAAATGAACGAAGATTATGATTCAGGTGATTGGCGTCTGTTCCTAGATTCATCTAAAAGTAGATTTGCTCCACAATGGTAATAAAAAACCATCGATTCCAATATATCATGCGGTCAATATGAAAGAAACAGTATGTCAGTATGCCCATACATTTTTTGCAGGGTCATAAAATCAGCATTTTTTTAAATAATAAATTGGTAATTATTAAGCTATTGTTATTTGTGGATTTATATATGTTTTAGTGCATTCAGGGCTAAGAACCACATTAGTCGATCCCATCGCGAATATGCCGCCCCCAAGCAAGTGCCACCCGGGGCGGCCCGCCCCCTTATAGCTACGCCACTGTATAGCAAAGCAACACATGAACGTTATAAAATAATAAAGTGGGCCCCAGAGAACAGAATTTGTGCATGGAAAAGACAATATTGAATTTAAGCCACTTGTAAATTAAAAAAAAAAATCTTACCACCTTTATACATTAAGCTTGGTCTCATGAAAATTTTTGTGAAAACGCTCGACAAAAATGGCACTGGTTTTTAATATTTTATGACAAAATTTTAGAAGCAAAGTACAAAAAAGCTATTTTTGTTAGGCCACAAATACGCGAAATATTACAGGACAAGGAATTCGAAAACCACCTCAGTAGTGTTCAGTTAACTGCCTAGAAATCATTAAGAGCTATATTGGAAGGCTTTTTATTAAGTAAGTGAATTTTTGTACGGTTTCACGCCGACTGATCGTTTACACTATTACAGTAACGGCGCGATTCACTGTACCAAAATCATGCCGTCATGATTTTGCGGCTACCGAGATGTGATAATCAGAGGAAATGCATTAAAAATTAAATTTTATCAAATGAGAGAGCGCTAAAATAAATTTTCACTGCTAAAGATAAGTCGAGAGTTGATGAAAATAATCATACGTAAGACGGCGTTAATGTTTTAAACGTTTATTTTGCTAGTATGTGGAATAGTTAATTTTAATTTATTAAAAATTGCTTTCGCCATTGAATAGATTTCTGTATATAAAACTGTGCAAAGCTGTATTAACCCTTTGAACGCGGAAATCGACTAGTCACCCAATTGATTTTTTTATCTCTTTACGAAAAAATCAGTAAAAAAAATACTCTTCAAGAAAAAACTTTTTTTCTGAATAAACATAAAATATCATTTTAAATAAATAAAAATCAGAACATTTAAACACAGTATCAAGATAAAACTTGCAGTTTTAAAAAAAAAAAAAAACATTTAATATTATTTTTGATTAACGCGTCCAAAGGGTTAAGCTAATTTACAAGATGTATAGAATTTTGAAGAAGAGCAATAAGTAGGTAATAAAAGGCAATATTTTCCATAATAAAAAGCTGGAATCGATCGTTTTATTAGTTTATTGCAGTTCTAAAAGAGAGACGAGAGCTGGCTGCGGAGCCATACGGATACGTTGTACTATTTGTAAATAATAGGTTTAACCCCTCCCACGCGCGCGCCTGTTCGGTGTACCTACGGACAAAAATGCACCGTAAAATTCTCCAATAATTAATAGAGAGAATATATTGTATAATAGGTAAGCCGGAACCGAAGCGAACGCGTGTCTCGTTAAATGCGGCTTTTCCTTTGACGTTCGCGTAGGTATAATATAAATTGAGCAGAATAGAATAAGATATATCGATTGCAGCGGTGCAGGACGGAACAATCGCCATTAGTGGAGACGTACGCGAAATCGGGCAGGTAACATGATTTGCCGAAATGTGTCACACAATGGACCGTTTTTTGCAGCGATGTATGCGGGGAGAACAGATAGGGATGCTCACCCCTGCGTACCTCTCAAAGACGAGTGTCTGACGCGATAATCCCATAACATTTGCGATGATGTTACTGTAATTAACCGAGGATTAAGTGATTTTCCCCGCGGCTTAGGTTCCCGAGCTTGCTTTCCCGACCGGATTACTCTCGCAACTTATTTTTCGACGCCTCCTTACGACTAATTATAGATCGGCGCCGATAAGACAGATTACAGGGGAGCGACGTCGTAATGACTCGAGTCGAATCTAAAAAACATACTCGGAACTTATCATTGCAACTTTTTTACTACGCGTATGTCTTCTGCGACATTAGTCAGTCCATCAAAAATAACGATCAGTTTTGTCCTGATAAACGAGCGATCTAAAATTAAATGTATGTAAACGTACTGTTTTCAGCTGCATATTATTGCATATAAAATCATGTTATTTTAATTAATAACCTACTTTATTTTTATAATCGATTAAGATAGACGATACATAGTATTTGTTGTAACTTTAATGTGATGTTAAAAATTACTTGTTTTTATTGCGTTTATTTGAGAACATAATTTCCGATTTAAAATTGTAAAAATCTATGGAGACTCGTTGCTCTTTTGAGCCAATTCTAGTATTTATTTAAAATATCATCAAAGTTTGATAGTCTAGGTTATTCTGCTCTCAATGTCCGAGAGAAAGAATCGATAGTAAAACCTCGCATTAAATTAAATGAATAAATTTTGGACGTTTTTATTTTATGAATTGGGCAGAGACCAAGAGCGCTAAATATTGCAATAAAGCTCGGGTGTAATTCATTTCCGGTCCATTCAATTGTAAACATAATAAATAAGGTCGTTTTGGATGCGTTCCAGCGAAATTATTTTAGACAATCCGTTTTTCCCGGCCTCGTTTCCGAACTAACCCGATTTCCGACCGACCTAAGATACGTAACGACGCGGAGGCTTTCGACTCTGTTTAACGGCGAATTCGGACTCCACTTTTTAAGTACCTAGACGATGAAATTTCGAGTCATTCCAGTGCAATGGGTGTCAGGTGGGTCGACTTTTCTTTAAACAGGGACTTCAAAGTTCAAACGCCTAGGCATAAACATGAATTATGTTGACCTAATTTTGGAACATTGATTTTTAGAGGAAAAAGTAACAAGAAATATGAATCACAATATATTAGATTTTGCATCGATTGTAAAGGATCCAAATTTATATCACGAACAAGAAAAGACTCAAGTGGAAGTTCTGAATAGAAGTGAATAAGTATGGCATCGTTCTGGCTCATATTACACAGATGAGAGGAAAGGAGTACGACGTCCTTGATTTTTTGACCTATTTAAATGATTTAGGAAGAAACATATTTTAATGTATTTAATCAGCGTATGATTTAGATTCTATGGCCATTTGAAAAGAGTGAATTTTGTTGGAGAAGTCTGATAATAATGGCTACGCTACCTGCTCGCTCTGCAATGATATTACGAGTACGCGTTTTTATATTGTATTCAACGAGGTTTTTTAGGTGCACGCTATTTCGTTACATTCGTCGGATCTGATATCTTTTGTTTGTGGACACTGTGGCGACCACACATATAGGCACATTTAGAAGGGCGATTGTCTCATTGTTAACGACCGTGACGAAAAACGTTCATTAATTAACTGACCACACAACACGGGTCGTTAAGAGAATCCCTTTTGTGACAAAACAGTACGGACGGTAGCATGCATCCCCCTAAAGGATATAAGTCCGGACTCTGGCGAGGAGAGGGCAGACGATCAAGAGACGATCGGAGGCCCAGACAAGCAGAGAGCCAGCAACGCAGACTGCTTGGAGACAGCAGAGACGGGCACAAACCACCAGAGAGCCAAGATCTACCAGCAGTCATCCGGAGGAACCAGCCACGCGCCCTCACCGATGAACCTAAAGATCACACCTGACACTCGCCGCACGCAGCCACAGAGCCCTGAGGCATCATCACCTGCACACCTTCATCGCGAGAAACGTCACGCAGTAATCGTCCATAGTAAAAATTGTAATTATAACTTAATAAACAATCTAATAGGATTCACCGAAGAGTCTCATTAGCCGCGAAGTCAACCACCCCTAAGGCTACGCTCCCTAAAACACTATTATCCCTGATATTACTTATCGGAGAAGGCATTTAGGGGGAGGAGACAGGTAAGGACCATTGCTTAAAAATATCAATTAGCTAAAATAATAATTATAAAATACTTGATTTTTTGTAAAATCGAAATATTAAAAAAAAACAACCACTAATTTTTAATATGAGCCATTGATTTTGAAAGTGGTGCAAATCCATTTCGTTAAAAAAAAGAGTTTTAAGATAATTTCTAATTTTCATTAAAAATTATCTTGAAATTTCTGTTTTTATTCAATTCACAATCATATCTATAAAGAACAGTGTAATATTTGTTAGTCAATGATTTGTTTGTTGATTTTGAAAGTGAGGCAAGTCCACTCAAAATAAAATAATTTTAATTAAAATTGAATAGCGTGCTATTATAGTTAGTTTCCATAGTTACAAGGTAATGAAATTTTGGTGTCTTACAGACTAATGGTTTTTACAGAGAAGTGTGTTAAAAGAGGAATGCTACGGAGAAATTAGAGGGGAACGCAAAGGACATGTAGTTTAAAATATTATTTAGATAGCAAAGAAGCAAAAAATTTAGTACGCAAAAATTTTTTTTAGACACATTTAATATATCTCTCAATACAAAAAAAATTTTGAAGAAGATTTTCCTAGTAGAATGAAAGGTTTCTCAAGGAAATCCAATGAGGAAGAAGTAAGACGCGCCAAGGAACACATTTTTCCTCAATCGGAAATCCATTACACAAGGTCTTAAATCGAAATAGAAAATATTTAAAGATTAAATTTAATATAATAAAAATATAATTTTTTTAAAAACGAAACCTCTGGAGGAGGCAATTTTAAAAAGTACCAAAAATATTAATGGTTCAACGGCCAACTGGCTGAAAATCTTCTGGATACGAGTTTTAAGAAATGCGCTGTATAAATTGAATTATAAAACTCCAAAATGGGATAGACCAGAGATTTTCGATAAAATAATATTTCCATCTTTAAATAATATAGACTTGCCTCATTTACAGAATCATATTGTTTATTTAAATTTATTTTATGAATTGAGGGATAATCGTTTTTTTTTAATATAATATGTCGATTATATTAAGATTCATAATATTTCATTTAATGACATGCATTTATTTGCCCTAATTTAAGGGAGGGGGGGGGCACACGTTTCTACCTGCCATTCCTCAAACGACGTCCCTGATTTTTTCCCCGTCAGTTTGGGGAAAATATGAAAGGTATATTTTCAGGTAGAAATTTGGGGCTTAGCGCTCGTACGCGAAGTAGCCGTTAAAGGTCGTCTCCGGGAGCGAGGGGAAATTAGACAGGAGTGGCTTTCAAAAAACTAAAGCCAGTGAACAATACGCAAAGGCCGAGCGTGATTTACGTGCAAAGTTTTCTAATATAAAATATAGTAGTCGCTGGGAAATTAGCGGCGAAGACGTAATATTTAGGCCTAGGATAATTAAGACGGGGCTCTAGACTTATAATTGGATTTTTATCTGCTTTTATAATCTTAACCCGTTGAAATAATTACATCGAGGCGAGGGACGCCTTTCAATTTATCCTTTTGCCCGAAAGTAGCTACGCGCATAGTGGGAAAAAGTCCTTTGAGCCCAAAATCCCGTCCGCGACGCGTCACACTGTGACCGGAAAACAAATGAGCAAACTCGCCGCCTTTGTCCTCGGTTTCTTTCCTTGACGCTTTTCCGACTCATCCGAAGCTTTCTGACTGAGATTTTTTCGAAAACGAGTAAAAATATTCGTATTTTTTTAAATATAATTACAAAATGTATAGGATGTAGTAAAGATTTCAAATACCTGCACAAGTTGTTATAACTTACAGGCCAATATAACGACCATTTTGAACGAACGAAAAGAGAAACTATCACGTCTTAAAAGCAAGGAAAACAAAGGGTCTATATCTCGAGAATAAACAATTTTCATGGATCATCATCACCGGAATAAATACACTTTGTGTGGAAAGGATGCGCGATAGACAATACGTGGTTACGTACATGGTTAACGATCGCTGGGATGGGCATCTGACTAGTATTTTTATTATTTTATTGTATATTTATTTCGCGAACATTTGTGATTCACTAGAGCTGTCTCGAACCAACATTATAAAAACTGCGACATTTGGTCACAGACAAAAGCAGAAGGTGGAAGACATCACAAAATAAATATTTAATATTTATTACAAAAATAAATATTTATTTATCACAAAAATAATTATTTAATATTTAATTTTAATTAAGATTTCATATAATTGTGTAAATATATAGAATTATCAACTTAAATAGCTGTCGGTTTCTAACTAACGCGAGGTACCGCAGCTAGTGAGTGGGTGCAAATACCGGACGCCTAACTTTTTGGGTTTCAAATTTCACTTTCGATTCGTTTTTAGTATTTAATTGCTATCGGTAAACATTCAAACTAAGATGTAGATTATCGAGAATTGTCGAAATTTATAATATATTTTTTTTGTCGAGAAACATAACCGAGAAGATGGAATATCGAAAATTGTAAACCGAATTTTCTAGGCTTCCATCGAGATGAAAATTGTTGAACGGGAGGATTATCCGGGGACTAGGAGACTATCAGATCTACTCACCCTCCGGCAAAGGCTCGATCGCGATCTGGATGGTCTTCACTTTGATGAAGATCGCGGCGAAGATCAGCAGTAGGCGCTTCGACGCCATCTTCGCCAATTGTTTTTATCGCACCGCTATAGCTCTAGACGAGTTTCTTTCTCTTGTTGTACGAGCGCAGCGGCGCCATTCCGTATCCTGCAACGAATAAAGAAATTAGTATAGATATACTTACTTTTGCGAAGGCGAGATTACACGTTAACGGTCGAAAGTTTGCGTTGCTTTTTCGTGGGGTGCGGCTCGACAGTTCGGTATTTTGTTTGATCGATACGCGAATGCTACAAAACTTTCTTCGGTTACTTGTAATAAATCATTTTCATACTGTGCTAAAAACTCTTTGTACTAAAAATACGTTTGACTAATCCTATGAGATCTTCAATTTATAGTTGTATTGCGTGTAAGTTTTTCGTTCGCTAGAGAGCCTTCGATAAAGAAACGACTCTGTGATAAAGATTTTTCAAATTAAAAAATATCATGAAATCTAAATTTTGCAAGTGATGCCACTGGGCAAAAATTGCCTATTATTGGATACTTTCAATCTCCTCAAAATCAACAGCTTATTTAAACATGTCACATCTAACAAACTGAACCATTAAAACCAAAGCTTATAAATGTGCGCTTTGCTCCCCTCCCCTAAGAGAAGCAAATTAAAATTAAGATATCTCTACATACACGTGCTCCTAATACATTCGGCTTAAGAATCGTTAGCGGGAGGTTATTCGGTTTTGCCGATTTTACGCGGTAAGCGAGCGGTGCCGAAATAGATCAAATCATTTTTCTCGAATCACTCTTCGCGTGGCGCGCGATTTTTATACAATTTCGAGCGTCGTCACTTTCCATACAGAAATATGAGATAGATTTAATGTTGCATATTGTTTAAATAAATGCAGTTTTTGAATAAGATCTAAAGAAGAACCGCTGCTAAAAAAAAGTCATTAAGGCATAATCGCAAAAAAATATTTTTTAAATATACACATTTTTAGTTTTGGCGGTTTACGGATTATCTGTGTTTAAAAATGTTTTTTTTAAATAACTTCAAATTTTGAAATCATTTAAAAATGTATTACAGTAATATTTTGAACTAATAAAAAGGAGCTTTTGGTGATTGGAAAAGCAACAACAACTAGATCATTTAAGGGACTAAAATAAAATCCTCTTGATTATTAAAATATAAAAGGAGCACAGATGGATAAAGAGAACTTCAAAAATTTGGTCAAAAGCAAATGAGTTTCTGAGGTGTGAGATTTTAAAATTAAAATAAAGGATTGCCACAGAGAGAAATATTATTAAGTAATAATGTTCCTTCTCATCCGAATAAAAACGACGGTCTTAATGTGCTAGGCATCTTAATTTTTTACTGAGAAAGATTATGGCTTAACTAATTTTTAGAAAAATATGACAACATTGGATGCTATACATGAAATAGCATAATCTTGGTCGAGAGTTAAAACAGTAACACTTGGTTCATCGCAGGTAAAGATTTTGAAGATAAGAAGGTAAGTGATATGTCTAAAATAGTTGATAATATAAAATATTTAGAAGTAATTGTAGATTACATATTAAAAAAAATAAGTATATTATCCTAGATAAAAAATAACAAAGTATAAACATAAAAAAAAAATAATAGTATTATTTTGCCCCATTTTAATTATTATGTAATAATATTAGATATGTGTAATAAATTAGATAAAATGATTTATTACTTTTGACGTGAATTTTTGACTTCTGAGAAGTGATAAGTGTTTTTTCGTCCTCCTATTGACCAAAATTCAGTTTGAATACACTTTAACTAATAATAATATCAATAGCTACCATATTTTGTTGGCTTACACTAACATGTTGGCTTAGTTTGTAATTTGGATTTGGCCTTATGAAAGTCCTAAAATTATAATTAGTTTCTTTTAAACTTCCATTAGGTCAAGATGGGTTTGGTTAATTAATGTAGGTTAGGTTTGGGTTTTAACAGCTAATGCACGTTTCACAACTATCAAATTGAGTTTCATAGAAATTATATAGCCGCATATAATTTCACTAGCGTTTATCAGTTAAATTATATTTTTGATGGTCGAAATATATATTGACTGATAAAAATGTAGTTGGACTTTACTAGTGAAAATATAAATTGACACTGAAAAATATACATTCACTGTAACATTTGTACATGTATGTATTACTACATTTGAAAATGCTTAAATCATACAATTTTACTGGTACCTTCCAGATAAATTATATTTTCTCTGGTAAAAATATATAATATGTATGTACCGGTGAAAATGAATTCCGATTTGATTTCTCTTAACTGCCATATTTAAAAAAATATCAGGAACGTAATTTTAGCATTTTTCAGGAGGGGAAGGGGGGGGGACAGCCCTTGATTTGTAATAAATACAATTCCTCAAAAGCAAAATAATATTTTTTTAAATATATAAAATAAATTACCGAAATTTAATAATAGAATAATGTTTTTTAATATTTCGATTTCATTAAGATTTATAGTATTTAATTAAGTAACATTTTCTGACCTGCCCCCCCTTTAAATACCGTTCTTAACTGTCTTTTATTGAAACTTTACCGGACAACATTGATTAAAGGGGATTCGAATATATTTGAAAAATTCTTAAAAGCAAACAGATTTTCTTAATAAATAAATATTTTAAAAGAAATTAAAAATTAATAGTTTGGATTATTTATGTTTTTTAATTATACGTTATTACTTCCCAGCATTAGCTCGGAAAATCGAGAGTATACTGTTTATTTATATTTTGTATCGCGTTTTTAGCTCATTTATTTTTTTGTGGCAGCGAATAAACTATATTACTAATTGAAAACGTCACATTAAAAACCAAGACATTGAATTGCAAGAAGTGAACCACATCTCTAATGAATTAGATTATGCAAGAATATCTGTACTTAAAAGGGTTTTAATTTCACTATTGAGCTAAAATATGAAATTGATTAAGAAATGCACCATTTAGGTGTTTCTGAACGATCTGAATTGAGTCAAATAATATTAACGATTCTACTGAAGGAATCTTAAAATATTTATAAAATAACTATGATAGCTCACATATTTATAAATGAAAACTAAAGCCAAAATTACAAATACATGTAAAACGAAATAAACAAGAAACTAAATCCAATGTGCAAAGTCACTTATCTTGAAACTCCAAAAGACAAATTCAGACAATGGTCTGCTTATGTATTTTCGGGAATTCGGATCAAACTGGTCGTTAACGCTTTTAATTCACCAATTTAACCATAAACGAGAAGCTTCATTCTATCATAAAAAACTGGTTATTAAATATGTTTTACATGGTCCTGTTAGTCACGAATGGAATATATAGATAATCAATTATAAATATTCACCCATATTAACGTATTGTACCTGAAACACAGCGAATGTTATAAATCCTCACGCAAGAACACTTATGGAATCACAATATCTCTAATTAACACAAATATTTTCACGGAGAAACTTTAAAAATAGCCGAGAATATAGATCGTATATGAAAACACTTTTTGAAAGCAAAAAAAAACGTTATTTTTATCTGAACGCTCAACGGTAACTTCACCATAGAAACGAAAACAAACTTCAATCTAGGTTTCTATGATAACAAAGAAAATCGATAGATCACAGATTCACATAGTCTAACGGAAAAATCTATGTATCATATTTTCAATGCAGTGAAAAGTGTGGTTACATTTTCGTCGTTTATATGTGATACTGGTATTTCAGGGCTTATATAATTACGGTATAAACGGTTAACGTTGTGTATACTTTGCGGCTTGTTTCTTAGTATTTTTTCGTTGAAATTTCCTCAATTAACGTCGGAGAAGAAACCCTATTAAGGGTCGAAGGGAGCGCGAGATTTCATCAAAGGACCTCCGTTAATAAATACATCTAGGTAAGAATGTAAGAAAAGGTTGACGACCGACCGAGTCGGCGCGTTGATGAGATCGACGGCGACAAGTTTCGATGTTTAACATGTTTTCGTGTGCGTCTCTTTTTACCCCAGGTAACCCGATACGATATTAGAACTCGACACCTGGCGGCGCGAAAAAACGTCACCTCGCATTCAAATTTACGAGCCGGATTTGCGGCTTTTCCGACTATCTCGCTCACGCTCGTTATTCCGAAGCCTCCAAGGAAACAATCGGCTTTGCGGAGGCGAAAGGCGGACAAAGCTGCTGGAAAAAACATCCTCTCAAACATCCTCGTTTCCTATAATTAAACGTCATTTTATACGAGTACTGCCATACAATTAGCAAAATTTATCTTGGTGTTTTTGGATTTGCCCTACTACGAGGTGAGATCTTTGCAAAATATATTTTTTAAATTCTTTTTTTTTTAGTGTAAATAAAACAAAATCATTATGATATCAAAATTAAAATATCGATTTGTATGTCGTTTAAGGGCAACAAGAACGTTAACAACGCGCCGTCGGAATCGGCGCTATCTTCTTCCAACCGCATGCTGTCGTACCAGAACAGGTAAATACTACACATATTTATGTTTCTATTTATTTGTTATTAGCCCTTAAAGTAGTTAGTTAATTCTTACACATTTATTAGTTACACCTAGTAGTGAGTTAATTTTACGTATTTTCCATATTTTTTTAATTTGTTACTTATTTATTATTATTTATAATGTATTTATGGTACGTTAAAGAAAAAATAGCATTTTTTAAATTTTATTGCTTTGATTTATTCAAGGACGTCATTTAAATGTGAAGGATTGGGGCCCACCCCCTCTTGAATTTGGTCAAAAAAATGCTTGTCATTTAATGAAATACTATGAATTTAAATTAAATTAAAATATTAAAAAATGTCCACTGACTGGCAAACTTTTTCCCCTTCCCCCTCACTTGGAAAAATCTGAAATGACGTTGACTGATTCTGAACCAGATTTTTTTGGGTTCTGCCTCAATAAAAATCTATATAAAAAAATAAATTCGAATCTATGCCAAAAAATATTTATTAAGCTATGTCATTTGTTCGGTTTATGCAAAAGAACTCGACATTAAATTAATAGTGTCTCTAGTTGTTAGATATAGAAAAAGCTTTCGACGAGGTATGACATGATAATTTTCAAAAGTCATCGCTAGAATTTTCAGAGTGCTAAAAGTGTCTTGTAATCGGTTCCAAGCAAGCTTTTTTTTATTTTGTTCATAGTGGCACTCTTTTTTAATCTCTCTAAGATTTATTTTCAGATTCTTGAGTTTGCGCCTCAAGTCGACATACTCTTGTACCCAGATACCGCCATGAAATTCTGAAAGATGCATTTTCAAATTATCAATTTGAATCCATCGTGAACCATTTAATTTTATACTGAAGACATTTAATTATTTTAATTGTCTGTTCCAGGATTCTAAATGTATTAAATATTTCATGAAACTGATCGAGTAACGAGTTTATAATATTCTGCTACTTAATGGACTCCTATTGATTTTAGTGACATTTTCCTTACTGGGGAATCTGACATTAACAAAGTAAGAAATTCAGCATGATGTTGAACTGTTGATGATAGCATACCCAGAATATGTTGACTTATTCTGAGTACGCTTTCATATAAACTTTTGCACTTTTATATATATGCGATCCAATTATATACAAGGGAAAAAATCAAATGGCCTTCCCAGATTTGCAAATACTTTTAGCTTAATAGTGACCAACTGTTCAGGAGTTATTTTTCAATACATAAGAATGAATTAAAGAAATGCAGTGAGCATTTTATGCAATGAAAGTGATAATCTTAGACAAACATTTTTTTTATCTACTCTATTAATATTTAATGATCGAACTTCTTTATTTTACCATGTATTTTTATTATAACATAAGATTTAAACTAAAAGTGTGACACTGCCTAGTCGATATGATACGTATTTAAAAAATATATGAAGGTTAGAGATTGCATTAATCTCTGAAACACGACAATCCCATCTTAAGCTATTTAGTATTTTGTTAGGATTATAATTTAAATTACTATTCTCCTGTACTTTGTATTATTTACAATGTTTACTTTCATTTAATTTTTCTCGTCTCTTGAGTCTCTTTTTATTTAAATCCGACTCTGACCTGGAATCTAAGCTTAAATTTATTAAAAATATTTTTATATTTCGCTCTAAAGTGCTTACTGCTATTGCGACTCTTAGACCAATTTTAAATAAACAGAGCGCACTTGCCGAAAAAAATATAATCTTAACAGACAAACAAATAATCAGCCATCCGGTTTGGTTTAACAAAAGTAATACTATTTTTTTCTAAGATGAAAGTCATCCAAAATTAAACTATAAAAATAATATATAATACACATTTTTTATACTTATCTTAAAAAAGTGGATATTAGCCTTCAAATACCATCAAGCAAAAAACATTGTCATTTTCATAGCAAAAAATATTTCGTGTAACCACACTAACAATAATCTCGCGTATCAAAGACTACGATAAAAACAACTTCAAATTCAATTATAATCATAAAATGTCAAAACACATATTGCTTTAAAGGTTGAAGAACACATATCAATGGTTCCAGATCTTTACATTAACACTTGATTCGTTGTTTTTCTGTTTTATCTCACATTTTGTATATGTTTTAAGCAACAAAAAGCCAATTCTTGTGATCCTCTGGATGAAGTTGATTCATCCCAGATATACATATAAATTACATCATCATGTAAATTGTGAAACATTGATTTAATACACACATGTTTCGTTTATAGTATAAAACCAAATAGTGCTTTATCTTCTTGTAAAGATTTTATAACTAATTCAGCATCATTTAAATTAAGTTTATATTGCTTCATCAGATTTGTTTCACGTGTTATTACGTTGATGATGAAAGTGCAAATTAAATTCTTTCTTAAAAATATTCTCATAAATTTTCTCATTAACATAACTTGAGTTATTTTCCTTACATTTATCAACGTATAAATTGTACATTTTTATTATTTTTAATTCAAAGTTTAAATACTTTCTACTTGGATTGTGAGAACTGATTGAGGAACACTGTTAATGTGTTCCTTCGCGCGTTTTACTTCTACCTCATTGGTTTTCCTGGAGGAATCTTCCATTCTACCGCGAAAATCTTCTGTAAAATATTGTTGCATTGAGAGCACGGTCCACTTTTCTTTAGATATATTAAATGTGTATTAAATTTTTTTTTTGCTTTTTTGGTATCTAAATACCATTTAAGTTCCCCTGTAATTTCTCGGTCGCATTCTCCTCTTGTACTCTTGTACTTTTCTGTTAAAATTTTGTTTACTTGTAACTATGGAAACTAACTAACATAGCACGCTTTTCAGTTTTTATTTAAAATTATTTTATTTTGAGTGGACTTGCCTCACTTTCAAAATCAACAAACAATTAATATTATTGACCAATTAAATTAGTAGTAAAAAATTTACACTGCTATTTATAGATATTATGAACTGATTAAAAACAGAAATTTAAGATTATTTATAATGAAAATAAGCGCTAACTCTTTTTTTTGAACAAAATGGAATTGCCCCACTTTCAAAATCAATGGCTCATATATCGTAGGGATGAAGCAATAGAATTAATATTATTGAAAATACCTCAAAATAGAAAATAGCATATATCTACCACTGATATTGCGCAAATGTGTCGAGAGAAGTGAATTGTTAAGAAAAACTGAATAAGGTACAATTGAAGGAAATTATTCGAGAGGTATTTCGTTTTAAAGGACTTTTCTAATTAGCGAGAGAGTCTCGACGGATCGGCGAGTTGGTGTGTTTTTATTTTGCCAAAGCGTTTTTTGCGGAATCGACGAAGATATTCGGGACAAATTATTCCCTTTGAGCGTCTTTCAATTATCCGGCGACAGTGAAGAATGGCTTATTTGTTTCCGGATCTCGGCCGATGCGATTTCCCGAAAGGGCTTTCCCGCGAAACGCTCCCTTTGTCCTCCCGTTTAATTACAGCGCGACCTTAACGATAATTGAGGTCCTGAAACTTATTTTTCTTTCCTCTGAATCGTCTATTCTAAGCGGCGTCCTATACGGCGTGCGTTCGTCCGTCAGGAGGAGTAGTGTTAATTAAAGAGTTTCGGCACCTGAGGGGAGACGAGACGAGCTCGTAAAAGGGGTTATAAAGTTTGCGTATGCAAACGAGCGGTTTACGGTTTTTCCTTCGCCGATCGTAAAACCAATCGGACGGGGCGCGGGCGCTTTTAATTAATTTTCGCTTTTGTAACACATTTTTTCTACTTCTAAAGCAGCACTCCCGAAGTGAAAAGGAGCGTCTTCAGTGCGCGCATACATTGCCTATTACGAGTGCCGCCGACGACTTTCAGGGCTGTCGCACGTTTTACGTACATTTGTATGGATATTTCAGTTTAGAGTAACTTTGCCAAGCTGTGTTATAATCGAACAAAAACCACTCGTTTTATTGCTTTTGACGTGAATTTTTGACTTCTGAGAAGTGATAATTGTTTTTGCGCTCTCCTATTGACCCAAATTCAGTTTGATTACACTTTGACCAGTATTCTTATATTAGAAGTCTGTAATAATATTGATAAGGATAGCTATAATATTTCAATCTATAGTGTAATATCGAAAAGTAGATAAACAATGGAGCAATATGCGAGACGCGACGTCTCTGTAATTCTTCTGCTTATTTTCCCATGAGAGATGAGTTGGCTTAGTTTTTATTTTGGACTTGACTTTGCCTAATGAAAGTTCTAAAACTATAATTAGTTTCAGAACAAACAGCAAATGGACGTTTCGCAACTGTCAAATTGAGTTTCATAGACAATTTAGAGTAGTTTATAATTTCACTAGTGCTTATCAATTAAATTATATTTTTGCTAGTAGAAATATATATTTACTGGCAAAAATGTATTTGTACTTCACTTGTGAAAGTATAACTATTACTGAAAAACACACATTCACTGTAACATTTATACATCGCATGTAAATAAATAACGATAAGTACGTAAATGTATATATTACTACGTATGGAACAGTTGAAATCATTTAATTTTATTGATACCTGTCAGATAATTTATATTTCACTGGTAAAAAAATATATCTACCGGTGAAAAGTCTTTCAATATAATTTCACTACAATATTTAAAATAATATTTTTTAGATAGATTTATGACTGATTTTTTTCTCTTAGAGGGATAACCCGAGAGTTTTAGTCTAAAATCAGAAACATCCAGGAGGGGGGCAGTTTTAAAACTATATAGAATATTAATTATGTTAGGTACCAAATGTACGTTTCGCAACTGTCAAATAGAGTACGCTCATGAGAAATATGTAGTACTACAGGGGGTGGGTCCCACTCATCCAGCCGTCAAAATCTGGGTGCCCGCCCATAGGGTTGGACTCGTAGGGCCCAAGTTTTAGTAACGGCAGTGGTGTACGCAAAGTATAAAAAGTAGCTATACACCTGTCAAATTGCGTTTTACATACATTTTAAAGCAGCATAAAGTTCTTATTAATTAAAATATATTTTCGCTAGTAGATATATATCTACTAGTAAAAATGTTTTTGGCGCTACTAGTTGCTCACATCGTATGTATGTACATAAATAACGATAAATATATAAATGTATATATTACTACGTATGGAAAAGTTTTACTAGTATGCTATAAATTAAATTATATTTTCACTAGTACAGGGATGTTACAAAATAATTGGACATTACACATATTTTGATATTTTGCAAAAACTATTGTAGGAAATAAATTTTGTGCCTTAAAATAGCGTTAGTAGGCGATGATTTTTAATAAAAAAATAATTTATATGTGTATCCAAAAGGTTTGGAATAAGATACAATTACAGATTGAACAAAGGAGACTGTATTCAGTGTGCAGCAATTTGTGGTTCTGTCAAAACATTTTTAATAAAAATTACTTAACTATTACGCATATTTAATTGTTCGTAATTGGTAATTTAATAAATATTTTTTGTGTAAAACAGTGATTTTTATAAAACGGCTCAAATAAAAAATATTTTTGCTGAATTAAAAATTGCAATTTGTAGTTTACTTGGTGAAGAAAATCATATTTATTGAGAAATAGCACAAAAAATCAACGTGTCTCATCAATCAGTGATGAGAATAAAAAAAATGTTAGCACTTTAACAGCAACCCTACGACACAACGACATAAATGTGGACGAAAACGCAAAATAACTCAATGGCGCCAGTTTCTAGTATGGTGCGGACTAGGGCATCATAAAGAGTGCACAATACCAAAATATTGTGCAATGCCAAAGTAGCGCGCTTTACTCAAGTTCTTTATCCATATGATTTGTGTCTCAGAAATATGCAGACTGAATTCTAGTGCTTCTCAAACGTTATACCAAGGTCCATAGTCAAGGAAGGCTTTTCTAGAAAATATTCATTGAAGTGTTGTGTGACATTTCATGACACTGATAGGTAATCGCTTATTGAAAGCCTACTTACAGCAAAAAATTGATTATTAAAATTGAGTAATTAGCTCCATAAAAACAGTTGCTAATATTCATTCAAATGTCATTACATCGAAAACGAGCTCATTATTCTTTCAAACGTCATAAAACGAGTTAGCCTGAGAGATTTATAATTTATGTATAATTTCGCAGCACACCCCTGAAAGGAAGGCGTCACGGAGAGGGACGGAGATGAGAGGGCGCGGCGGCTGAAGGGGCCTCTCCGCGACACCTACGACACAACGCGGCCGATCCGTAAGTTATGCGCCGCCGCCGCTTTTATTCTCACCGCGAAAAAGTGACAATTCGCGCCCTCGCGTTTAACTTGTTCAATCTTCGGATTGGAGTCGGAGCATTATTCCGACGCGACGGACAAAAGCGTAACTGCCATTGTTTCAGTCGGCGAGCGTTTCGCACCTTCGCGGAGGGTTTTCTTCGTCGGGGTGCTCTCGTACAAATTAAAACGGGAACACGGCCTAATAAACATAAATTCAGACACACAGACAGGCGCTCCCCGAGGCATCTAGCTTATTTACTCCCGGCGATAAATCACCGACGGGAGCATCCGTCATAATAAACCCGCGACATATGGCACCCCAACATTCGACGGCCGCAATCAGACGCGGAATCCAATTAGACCGATTTCGCTAGATGCTAGTTAGCGTCCTATACAACTATCAAGATTGGTTTTATTTTTTAATTCATATTTATGTACCCCTATATGTGGCGATAGACTATGAAATACTTATTAATGTATTTATTACATAAAGTATAACACTTTTAAATAGTTAAAGAAATTAATCGATTAACGAATCGCAGAATGCGAGAGTAGTATTTGGAAGCAAATACATTTGACACGAAACCGTTGCGTCCTTTGATCATTATTTTTTTTAACAAATTAATTTTTAAGACAAGTTTACGAATTATTTAAAAATTATTTTTTATTAATTATTAAATATTATTGTACTAGCTTCATTATTCAGTAAACCAAGTATTTTATATTTATTTAAAGAAAGAGATACAGACGCGTTAAAAGAATAACTGGTGACTCGTAATAAAGTCGCTGGCGTTTAAACGGTTAAAAGAATCATCTCATGTGATAAACATATGATTCGAATTGATTTAAATGTTCTCCTCAAAATATATTTTATAGAAAAAAATATTTATATTTTATAAATACGTATTTTTTGAATTTGAGTAAAAATGTTCTTTTGTTCATAATACAAAAATTAATTCAATATTGTTTTGTTGTGACAACCGTAGCAATTTAATTTTTAAGAGCTGTAAATTGCATAGGCTACTTATGGGTTGCAAGAGTTAACATATATTTTATTTTGAATTCTAAAAATAGCTGGAACTGTGGTCGTGTGCTACAAAATTTACCGTGGCACGAAACAGGTTAATTCTCAAATGGGATAGGCGTTTCTTGTTAAAAGTTAACGTATATTTTCAAATATTTTTGATCTTGAAGCCGGTAACGTTTTTTCCAAACTCAAGATGACATTACAAATGCATTATAATTATAATTCTGAGCATTAAAATATCAAACTCGCACAATGTAATAAAAATGCGACTTTAAGCTTCAGATTGCCCTAGATTTGTTTTTAAAACTATTTTTACCGCGTTAAAATTTATCGGAATTTATTTTATTATTTCGTTAATTTAATTAATATACTATATATAATATTAATTCATATAACTAGTAAATGTTTGAACAAAAAAATTTCAATACTGATAACGAAAGGAGTGTTATAAATTTTGTTTATGAATTTAAAAACGTTTATAGTTAAATATGTTCTGAGCTTTTTCTGAAAATTATAGATATAATAATATTTATTATAAATAAAGACGCAATCTCATTTACTGAAATAAATTTTCACAGACTTTTATAGCTCGTGAAAACAGTAGGCGGTCCCCGCTCGTCTACTGCCGAGAGCGTACCGCCGTTTGTCGTCGGTCAACATATAATAAAAAAATAAAATAAAATTTTGTTTTTTTTAAAAGACGTTAATTTAATTTTATATATCTATAATATTAGTTCATATACTCGTTAGAATAACTAGTAAATGTTCGAGCAAAGAAATTTCGATACCGACTACGAAAGGAGTACGCAAAATTTTGTTCATTAATTAAAAAAATGTTTATAGTTAAATATGCTCTGAGCTTTTTCTGAAATTTATAGATATAGCATCTGCCGTTATCAGTACTTGAACCCTACGAGTCCAACCCAATGGGCGGGCACTCAGCTTTTGACGGCCTTTGATCCACCCCCCGTAGTACTACGTTATTTATCAGAGTTTCATTAGTATTTCTCTCGAGCGCACGAGAAGTTCTCTCGTCGACTTACCTGCATTGCTTTGCATTGCATGCATTGCGCTTCTTCCTTGTTACAACACCACCCCTCTGATTTTCGAGGGATGTTTATGTTGCCTCATTTAATGAAATATTTTTTACAAACTTTTATAGCTCGTGAAAATAATAGAATTACTTCTGAGAGCGTACTACCGTTCGTCGTCGTTCAACATGTAATAAAAAAAAATATATTTTATTATTTTGTTAATTTATATATATATATCTATAATATTAGTTCATATACTGTCGTCTTCAAAGCTTATTAGAATAACTGGTAAATGTTTGAACAAAGAAATTTCGATACCAACTACGAAAGAAGTACTCAAAATTTTGTCCATAGTATTTGAAAAAGTTTATAAATATAGATATAATTATATTTAATATAAATAAAGACGCAATCCAATTTACTGAAATAAATTTTCAAAATCTTTTATTGTTCGTGAAAACAGTAGGCGGCCCCCGCTCGAATATTGCCGAGAGCGTACCGCCGTTCGTCGTCGTTCAGCATATACCAATGCTAAATATGAAAATAAAATAAAATTTATTTTATTCTTTTGTTAATTTAATTATAGATCTATAATATTAGTGCATATACTGGGGTCTTTAAAACTCATTAGAATAACTGGTAAATGTTTGAGCATAGAAATTTCGATACCGACTACGAAAGGAGTGCTCAAAATTTTGTCCATAAATTTAAAAGTGTTTATAGTTAAATAAGTACTGAGCTTTTTCTGAAAATTATATGTATAATAAGTGCTGCTTTTAATCTCTTTATAATGCATTCCTAGTTAGGAAAACAACAGTACATATTTCTATTTCTCGCTGCTTTGATTATTTCTTTGAGGCCATATATATATATATATATATATATATATATATATATATATATATATATATATATATATATATATATATATATATATATATATATATATATATATATATATATATATATATATATATATATATATATATATATATATATATATATATATATATATATATATATATATATATAATTTAAATAGGAACGGATTCGCGGAATCGGCTTTAGCGAAACGTTCATCGAGCGGTATAGATAGAGGCGAATTATTTTTTTTGCATTCGGACGCGCGATCAAAGCGAGCCACCCTCGCAAATAAGTTTACAAAGGTTCAAAGGGCTGAATAGTGCAAAATAGTCCATCGCGCGATCGGAATCGCAACGAGTCTGAGAGATACAGATGCAAAAGATGAGCCGCAAATTCAGACTTTTCATCAAAGCGTTGCTGCTTTTTTCCCGTTTCCGCCCGACTCGCATATGCAGACACAGTGTAGGAGCAGGTGAATTTGCGACGGGTCCCCGAGGCTTAATTAACAGACTTGTTAAGCCTCGCACCTTTATTCCGTTCTCGCTCTTACGGTCACTCCGGTTCTATTATTGCTGCAATTAGGGGCTACGTTGAAAATAATAAGTTCACAGCCAAGCGCTTCCGAGGAATTCGTAATTAGAGTATGCTCCGATTAGGGTTGTTTTTAATCGTTCGTAATTGGGGATCGCGTGTTTCGCGGATCACTGCGTTTCGCCTAGCTATATATCAAATTTAAGATCATTGTGTTTTTCCTAGTTGCAATAAACGATCGTAAGGGAAAACGGAGGGGGATATAAAAATAATAATATTAATAATTTTTTACCCCTATAACGGCAATGTGTGAATTAGATATTCAAAGGGAAATTGCTGTAGTTGATAATTTATTCAGACTTAACCTACAATATATTTTTTAAGAATACTATTAAACATGGATTGCACGAAAACTATAATGTATGAACGATTAAAATAAAATAAATATTATCGGATTTAAATAAAAATTATTAAACTTATATAATTTATTTTGATTAAATTGGAAAAGAAGTCGCCATATTAGGCACTCGAACGCGACAGCGGCAAAGGCGCAACTTGCGCGGTGATAGGGACAGGTCGCTTGTTTAAGTTTTTGTCAGGTTCAATCAGATCGCCATGCATAAACGACGATGGGAATTATTAAAAAGCCCATGCCCGACATTCGGCGGGATTGATTGAAATGCGCAATCATAAACGTCAACGAGAGGGCAAAGAGTGATTTGGCGCAGAGCCATTTTAGGGCGCAGCGTTGCATATCGCGTTTATCGAAACGCTCTCCGGACGCGTCGGCCGCAAAGAGCCGCCGATAATCGAATCGCAGATAGACGGAATTAAAAAGAGAAGCAGAGATTGAATGCAAATGCGAAAAGGGTCGGTCCATTCAAATTGCTATCACGATCCTGTGCGATAATGAGCTCGCGCCCTCTCTTTAAATAATAACTTTTTTCATTCGCCTTGTTTATTCGCTTCGTGTTAATTTATTCGCGGGGTGGAGAACTACCCTTAGTTTGGTCATACTCGACATTCCGGAAATTAATCGAAAAACTCGACTGTTTTTTTTTCAAAAAAAAAAGTTAGCTTTCTCGTAACGCCGCTAAAGTCTATGCAGTAAAATAAATAATTTCTGAGTAATAAATATTCGCGTAGCACTCATGAGATTGTAGTGATTGTGCGTCCATATAAGTTGCAAAAAAGTTGCATCTTTAGCATACTTCTCAAAAATTCTACTACATCACAATTCGGTGATTAATAAACAAAAAATAATTGCGAACACAAACGCGAAAATTCCGAATATAGATGATTACGTACACGAAAATTCAGCACAATAATTTAATAATAATTAAATTTAATATCAATACATAATATTTATTATATTTAAGTATTCATTTATGTAAATATATATTTAAAAAAAATATTAATTTTAATTTTAAATATATACTTATTTATATACCTAAACATGATAAATATAATGTATGTATATTGATATTAAATTTCAATATTATTTAAGTAATGTGCCTAATTTTTGTGTGCGTAATCAACTATATTCGGAATTTTCACTGTGTCAAATTTTCGTGTTTGCACTTTTTGATTACGTAATTTTTTTGTTAGCAATTGTATATGTTACTTGGTAAAATATTACGTTGTTGGCTATGTGATGAAATTATATAGCAAAAAATTGCTCGTGATAATGAAAATAAATTTGTGTTCGCAATTTTTGTAAGCGCAATAATCACTGAACTATGGAGTCATCACTTTTATTATTTTATATGCACACTGAAAGAATTACACATGTAAATATAAAATGTAATATTATTTTTTTTAATCGTTTTCACTACGAAAAATAATTTTCGTTTGCACGAAAAATAAATTATTCAACATTCAACAAATATATTGAACTTTAAATAAATTATGTCACTTTGAATAAATATTTTGCACTAAAAATTAATACTTTGCATTGAATGGTCCTATTGATGTGTCACTACTGGCTAATATTTAGTAGTTAAATAAAATGTTGAGAGCCTTTGATCGTTTTTAACTGTTTGCCGGCCGAGCAAGATGGACCTAATGTATCGCCCTATGCCGCGTATTTTTAGATTTAAAAATAAAATATAGGTCAAGTGTCAAGGTACAGATGAATGACCTTAATGCCCCATAAGGGTGCATTTGATGTCCATTCTTGGCAGTTAAAAAAGTGCTAGGGTTGTCACAACGAAACAATTATGAATTATTTTTTTGTTTTATTAGCAAAATAAAAAGTAATTAATAAATTTTGTTATAAAGTATCAATTATCAATATAAAATAATAAAAATATTGTTGATTATTATAATAACCATGTTTATTACAGTTTAATGGGGCAGGGTCGATCAATTTCATATTACAAACTACTAGATACTAACACAAATCATGTTAGGCAAATTCCACATCAATTATCAATTGTGATTTATACGTTTTATACAAAGGCGCAAGTCACTATTCGCAGCCCTGGAGACATTGAAAAGAAAAACATTTATTTTAGCCGATCTTAAAATATGTATTCAAGTGGTTATAATTTTAAATATTTCTTCAGATATGTCACTATATACCAAAATATTTTTTTAATATTATTTATTAATGTAAGTAATTTTTTTGGCGAAAACCACAAAGTGGTTCATGGCAACAGAGGCGCGATCGTGTTGAGCCACTATAGTGGTCCGCGGCAATGTAGTGGTTAAAAACTAAAACATTAGATAACTATGTCAAAGTGATTTGTTTCATAGCGCAAAATATTAAATTCAAGTTTGAGTATACAAAGTGAATACTGTCAAATTTTTAGTGCAAATATTAAAATTTATGTTTGTGTGTAAAAAGTGCGTACTATCAAATTTTTAGTGCAAAGTAATAAAATTTATGCTTGTGTGTATTAAGTGCATATTATCAAATGTTAAATGCAATTATATATAATCCATTATATGCACACCGAAAGGGTTAAACATGTTACTGGAGAATGTGAAATTACACCAGTCTGAAATTTATTGCATGTGTAATTTCTTCTTTGTGAAATTTTCACTGTTGATTTTTTTCTTGTGTAATTTTATCATGTAATCGACCATATAATATTTCACAAAGTGTGAATTTTAGTTTTCTCAAATACGACTGAGTCAAACATGATTATGATAATTAAATTTTAATACTTTTGTATTATTGTGCGTAATTTTTATTTGTCCAATCATCCATGTTTGTAATTTTCGCTGTATTTATTATTAGTGTTGTCAGTTTAAGCTGTGTTAATTTTCGTTTGCGCAATAATTCGAGCACCTCATATACTTATGATCAATGTTATCAATGTAAAATATAGTTATTGAATTTCCTGTTTATGTTTATAAAGAAGAACAAGCGCGGTACCATTTTGGCATGTTTTGTTTTCGTCGCGCGATAAAAAAGTTCATACGCGTCATCCTATGACAATGAAGCATCCAGTGAAAGAAAATATTATATACGTTCTGCGGCATAGGGCAGACCGCAAGTGCTGAAATTTACGCCATAATCTAAAATTCCGACCGCTGTTACCGAGCATTATGAAGCAAACTGCCGCCGGGGAATACGTTATGAAAACGTATGAGGCATTAATTTCACTAATAGTAACCCTTCCAGAGGAAAGCAACCCTCTCACCTTGTTAGCGCTAAATAACAGCGCCGGAAATACGGACGCTTATCTAAAAAAAGGGCGCAGAATTAAATCGATAGGGATAGATTCCGAGAATAAACAGTCCGGTTGATTAAAAAAGTTTTTTTTGTACAAATTAAATTTAGGGGCGATAACAAAGGTCAATCTTCTTTTAATCAAACAGCTTCTGTCGGATGCAAATAAGGCAAAGTTTACTCTCGACGATAATCCTAAACGATTTTACGGCGGCCCTCGATCGCGCTCGTGTGCACTGAGAGGGTAGGGTGCATCCGCAATGCCTTCCATTCGACACGCGCCACCCGAGTGCAGAGGGTTCCCTTCGGGACTTCTCGAGAGATGGGCGCAAATATTTTCTAAACCTTCCGATTCGCTCTTGCGCTCAGTTGAATTTGCAAGATTTTAAATAAGAGATACTGACAATTTTCACCCACCTCTGTAAAGGAATATCTTGGGAAATTGTTTATCTTTCTCAGATACCTTATTATTTTTGCAATCTTTATAATATGTCTAATAAATCATGAACTGAAAATGCTTGTTTTTTTGTCACAAGCCAGGTGATGCTGATGACGATGCTTCAGTCTATGTCCACACGTTTCCACCCGAGTGAGAGCTTCATACATGTCGGTCCTTCGCTATTTCTCTCCAACTTGTACTTTTAATTATGTCACACTGAGCCGTCTGCGCCGACATATTTTCGAGCCTCTAGTTCTGCGCCCGAGCGACTTATATTCGTTATATTTTTTTAAATTGCGGTTCTTTGTTTCTGTTAAAAGTTTGACAGTAGAAAATGGCTTTAGAAAATTGCGAAATCTGTTCCTTCGCATAAAATTTGAGAACACCACCACGAACAAACGCGTTGAGAATGTTTATACTAATATGAAAATATTGGAAACTATACATTCAGACAAAAAGGCAAAATTTGTCACTAGTTCAATAACAAAAACAAATAAAGTGGTGCAAATTTGGCTTTAATGTGCTTCAGTACTGCCCTAAGTACATCATTATGTTACTATCGATTGCATAGAAAATTGTAAAATTGATGATTGTGATTTATTTATTTTATTTCATTTAAATTATTGCACATCTATTATTTATTTTAGAATATCTCAAAATTATTTATTTTCAAAGGATTTATCTCCCATTAACTTATCTATTTTTATTTATGTTAAAAGTAACATAAATAAATTTAAAATAAATATTATAGAATAAAAAATATGTAAATAGTAAATAATAAATTTATATTTTATTATCCTACGCCGATATCACTACATTTTTTTATTACCTGCTTCTGCTTACAAACAATTTTTTGCTAGTTCTAAGCCATAGAGATATCGTTTTCATCAAATAAAGTCTACGCATTTTAAAAAAGAAATAATATTTTTTCGGTACTACCGGTATTTCATTTTATAATACCGGTAGTCGATTATATGTAATTTTTTGCCTCAATACCAGTATTGCAATCCCTAATCTAAACTGAATTTTGACCGATAGGAGAGTGCAAAAACAATTATCCTTCACAGAATTTCCGGTAATACCGGTATTTAATTTTGCAATACTGGTAGTAAGCAATGTCAAATTTTGCTCCAATACTGATATTACTGACTAATATAGAGTCAGGGATATTATTTTAGCTTTTTCCAGAAGGTGGGCAAAAGTGGTCAGTGGTTGTTTTATTTAATATTTCGATTTTATAGTATTTCATTAAGTGACATGCATTTTTCAGGTCAAATTCTCCTACCTCCCCCCCCCCTCCATAAATTACGTCCTTGTTGAGAATTCACATCAAACGCAATAAAATGTGCCGTCGCAATGGAAACACTTTTTTTATAAAAATATTATTAAGCATATCTAAACTGAACTTTGCCTATCCTTTCTCAAAAGGCAAAATTTCACGTCAAAAGCAATAAAATTGTGCCGTCGCCGTCACTCGATAATTTAGCGTTTACACTATGTATTTTATAATATTATAACAAATGAGGAACATATAAACCGAATTTTGCCCAATAGAAGGGCGCAAAAAACAATTATCCCTTCTCAGAAGTCAAAAATCCACGTCAAAAGCAATAAAATCATGCCGTCGCCGTCGCAGTGGAAACGCTCGTTACCAAGCGTTCCCACTGCGACGGCGCCGACACGATTTTATTACTTTTGACGTGAATTTTTGACTTCTGAGAAGAGATAATTGTTTTTGCGCCCTCCTATTGACCAAAATCAATTTGAATATACTTTTACTAGTACTCTCATATTAAAACTCCGAATTAATATCGGTAAGGTTAGCTAACATATTTTAATACATAAAATAATATCGAAATGCAGATAAGCTATAGAGCAATATACAAAATGTGACGTCTGACTGTATTTATCGCTGAGAGATGAGTTGGATTATATTGTATTTTAGACTTGAACTATAATAAGTTTTAGAACTTTCATTAGGTTAGGTTTGGGTTTGAACAGCAAATGTCAAATTGAGTTTCATAGACATTTTAGAGCAGCATATTAGCGCATATCAGTTAAATTAGTAGAAATATATATCTAATGGTGAAAATGTATTTGCAATTTACTAGTGAAAATATAACTTTACCAAAAAAAATACAAATTTACTGTAACATTTATAAATCGCATGTAAATAAATAATGATTATGTATTACTGAAAGTTAAAATAATATAATTTTACTAGCACCTGTCAGATAAATTATATTTTCTCTGATAAAAATACATATATTCTCGAGAAAATGTATTTCGATATGATTTCATTGAAATGACATATTTTAATAAATATTTTTGGATAGATTCGAGATTGTGTTTTTTAGATTCTCTTTAGAGGATAACTCGATAATTATGTTTTCACTAGTTAAAATATATATCAACCGGTGAAAATGTATTCCGATATAATTTTACTCCTATGACATATTTAAAAAAAATATTTTCAGGACATATTCGAGACCGTTTTTTTTAATTTTTATTGCGGGAATCAAGGACGTCATTTTAGCTTTTTTCAGGGGGGGGGGGATAGAGCAAAAGCTGACCAGTTAATGGTCGTTTCTTTAATATTTCGATTTCATCAGGATTTGTCATTAAATGACATGCATTTTTCTGTCCAAATTCAAGGGGGGAGACAAACGCCCCCACCTGTTTCCCCCCAAATGACGTCCCTCACTAACACACCCGAATAGATGTACATAAGCAAACGAGTATAAGAGCAGCGAATGTATAAGTAGCGCTGCAAAATATTGCGGGAGTTTTAATGTTGTTTTAATGATTGTTTTGAAAAATTTGTGTCGAATTAGCTGGGGTCGCGACTGCGCAACCTTCGGTGGCTCATAAATCTGCACTTTGTCGGAAATTACTTTCCCAGTCTACAATCCTGAGTGCTGTGGCAGTATTGTATCGCTGCCGTATTAAATATGCCCAAGATTCGATCGAAGGGCTTATCCGACCGGACGTAATCCTCAATAGCCGGAAGCTTATGGCCGCCGAGCAAACGTCGCTCGATTAATTCGCCTGCGGACGAAAATTAATTGAAGGTCGCCGAAAATAATTCAATTTCGTTGCATAAATACCAAATTTGAGATAAGTCTCGCGACTCTCCCTTCGGTGTCGACTGTACCATGTACAATTTAACATTTATCGAACAGCTTATTCTGCGATGGGCTATTGTGGAAAAAGCTACTCGGAAACAGATTTAGAAAACCGGGATTTTGCAATGACGGCAGATACACAATAGAAAAGTAGAGATATATTAAATATTGTCTGATCCCCTGTAATTAAATGATAGTTGATCTGAACTGCATCACGAAACATATATCAGGTCAAAATTCGTTCTCAATTATGAATAATGATTAAATGGATAACTCTTGAACTGACTGTGTTAACGCAAACATAGTATAGCTTTAATGCTCCAAAAGATTTGGCACCTGTATTTTTGAAAATATTTTTTATAATTAATGAAAGTGTTTTAATTAAATAATTTGTAATTAATGCCGGGGTATTCGAATGTATTGGTTTTTCTAATCAATAAACATGGTGTATCATGCGAGAGGGTCTCGGATTAATTTTTCGGTCAAATAAAAATAATAATAATAATGTCAATACCGGTAATACCGGTATTATTACAATCGCTAATCCATACTTATACAGAAGCAACTTATAGAATTGTTTTATGTTATATATTTTAATATTATATATATATACATATATGTTTAGTTAAAAAATTTTGCTGTAATAAAATACGTTGTAAGCTAAATAAATAATTTAAATAAATAAATAAATAATTATCTATAAATGAGTAGCTGAAATCAATGTCTGAAAAAGGAAATCACAAATTTTGGTTACACAAACAGATCTTGCATTATGGATCACTGAACAAAAGCTGTTGATTGGTTTCTCGTCTTCCTATTTAATGCAAAATTCTAAAAACACGTATCTCATGATGTTTATCGCAGATTGATGTTTATTATATAAATTAAGATCGATGGCTTACATGGCTGATTATCTCTTCGTCAATCGATTTCATAAAATCAACAGCACGCTATGGCGCATTCAAAGCTAGCAATGAACGTATTAATTCAGTTCGAAATAAAAACGTTCAGTTTGTCCGAATTCCTTTTGTACAATGTCGTCAAAGTGGAGAAATGTACGATCGTTTTATGTAAAACAGTCGTTTGTATTAATAATAATCTGCGTTCGTAGCGAGAAAGGAAGTTCGTTTTCTCGGATCGGAGCAAAGAAGACAGACAAATATTCGTTTAATTCCGCCGCTTATTTACGAGAATCGCGATACTGTCTCGGCGCATTAGGGAGAATAATTTAGTCGGAAAGAGTAGAAAGCGAAACAACGACTTTTCGCTTAAACGGTGCGTTGTCTTAATTGAATTGACCCTCCCCTCTCTGTCGCTGACCGTCGTCGTTTTCGTTTCATATGCCGAACGCGCATCTCGTAAAAAGCTGCATAGCGCATAAAAATTCTCATTCCGGCAAATAAAGAATCTCGGTCGTAAAAAGAAACGTCGTCCACTTTGTCGTAATTAGTAATTCAGACGACCCTAGGGCGTTTTTTTCTCTCTGCGCTATTTGCACCGTCGCGACCGGAGGGAGCCTACGCAAAAATATCTATATCGTTTTATTCATATTGTTAAGCCTCAAACGAGGAGGGCGTTTAACTCTTTGCCCGAAAACGTTTACGCTTCTAGCGAAATTCATAGCGGCGCCGATTTTCATCGGCGTTTTGAAGTACCGCTGTCGACGAAGAACTATTATTAAAAATGGTTTTTGAATTGATTTTAGAGAAAATATTGACTTCAGTCTTATTAAAAAATAACATTAGATTGAACTATTTTGATTATTCTATTTGACAACGCAGTGCTTGGATGTATTTGGCCACAAGGTAGACAGCAACATTAACGTGGTGGCGGCCAGGGTAACACTTTTATTCTTGCTACTACGACGGCCGGCGGGGCCTCTACCGCCAGCCGCAAATCATTTGTAATAACATGTATAGTCCGTCCAAGATGTTAGCGCTCATAATCGTTGTGTTGGAAATAAGGGTGCGTGTACGCATGCATGCATACATACATAGTTTTCCGTGAATATGTTGCTGTTTTAAGGGTAGGGTGACTATACGTTGGAAATTTAATTAAAAATTATAATGTGTTATATTTTTATTATAAATTATTGTCATGTTGTGGTATTTTGTAATCAATAAAACAATTCCTGTAATATTGTATTGGTATTTTAAAAAATATTATATTAAATTGATATTCAACCTGGAGAGTGATACTAAAACTACTCTCGTGTTTTTGAGTTAAATATGTATATAAATAAACAAAATAAGTAAGAAGGTAATATTTTACACTTTCCTCAACAAATTAAATTAAAAAAGTAAAAATGAATTGCACTTGTAATTTCACATGCTCACCCTATTATATTTTCTCACCAATACTGTGACGATGAGCGTTCATATCTTGGACGGACTATAACTATATATTATTAATTTCCTTCAAAAAACAATCAGGACGTAATTTCAACTTGTCCGGGGAGGCAAAAGTTGGCCAGTCTTTTCATAACAATATTATATATTGTTATAATAATATCTAAACAGAATTTTGACAAATAGGAAAACGCAAATTCACGTCAAAGGCAATAAAATCGTGCCGTTGCTATCGCAGTAAGAACGCTCGGTATTCTGGCGTTTACACTACAACTTTTATAATGAAATTATATATTGAATAAATCGAATTTTGACTATAAAATATATATTCCCTCCCAGAAATCAAAAATTCACGTCAAAAGTCATAAAATCGTGCCGTCGCTGTAGTAATGGGTACGCTCGATAATATATGAGTTTTATAATAATATTACAAAGTAAATGAGGAACATTTAAGCCGAATTTTGACCAATAGAAGGGCGCAAAAAACAATTATCACTTCTCAGAAGTCAAAAATTCACGTCAAAAGCAATAAAATCGTGCCGTCGGCATCGCAGTGGGAATGCTCGGTAATCTGGCGTTCACACTAAGACTTTTATATTAATATCACAAATTTATTGAGGAACATATAAACCGAATTTTGCCCAATAGGAGAGCGCAAAAAACAATTATCACTTCTCAGAAGTCAAAAATTCACGTCAAAAGCAATAAAATCGTGCCGTCGCCGTCGCAGTGGGAACGCTCGGTAACGAGCGTTCCCACTGCGACGGCGCCGACACGATTTTATTACTTTTGACGTGAATTTTTGACTTCTGAGAAGTGATAATTGTTTTTGCGCCCTCCTATTGACCAAAATTCGGTTTGAATACGCTTGAAAAGCTAGCATATTTTTAAAACGTAGTGTAATATCGAAATGCTTATTTTTCCCTGCGAGATGAGTTGGCTTAATTTGTATTTTTGTACTTGAGCTAATAAAAGCTCTAAAACTATAATTACCTCTAGAACTGTTATTAGGTTAAGTTGGATTTTGTTAATTTGTGTAGATTAGATTTGGGTTTGAACAGCAAATGTACGTTTCGCAACTATCAAATTGGGTTTCATATTCATTTTGGAGCAGGATCTAATTTCACCAGCGTCAATCGGTTAAATTTTATTTTCGCTGGTTAAAATATATGTATATATATCTACAGGTGAAAATGTATTTGGGCTTCACTAGTGAAAGTATAACTTCAAATAAAAATACACATTCACTGTAATATTTATACATCACATCACAAGTTATAAATGTATATATTACTACGGATGGACAAATTGCGAAAAAAATACATGCCAGATAAATTATATTTTTACTGGTATATATATATGTATCTACCGGTGAAAATGTATTTCGGTATGATTTTACTGAAATGACTATTTTTTTAAATATTTCATGATAGAATCATTGAAAAAAAATTGCGGGATAATCTGAGAATTTATAGTTCGAGCAATATGCGAGATGCTATGTCTGTATTATTTTCTTCCTGAGAGAGGAGTTCGCTAAGTGCAATGCAACTGCTACTTGAGTCAAAAAATTAACACATGAGCGTTGGACAGGAGTCGCTTTACAGTCGGCGCAGTCTCGTCCACTTTCGCGACTGCAACGCAACCTTCGATCAACTCACAAACAACTGGTTACTCAGTTGCGTGTGCGACTCGAATCAGATGCTCCTGCTCTTTTTCATAATTCACTATAATTGTATATTTCAATTTTATTAAATATATAGATTGACCGTCGCAGGAGAGTTGCGTCATTGGACAAAGATCGTGCAACACAACTCTCATCCAACTGCCCTAAAAAAGTCAGGTTGTAGTTGCATTGTGTTGCATCAGTAGACGAAGGGCTTTAGTTTGTATTTTGGACTTGACCTAATGAAAGTTCTAAAATTATAATTAACTTTAGAATTTTCATAGAGTAGCATATAATTTTACTTGCGCTGATCAATTAAATTATATTTTCGCTAGTGGGAATATATTTGAACTTCACTAGTGAAAATATAACTTCACTGAAAAATACAGTGTTTTTTACAACAAATTTGATTTATCTTTTATTTTTAGAAATAAATTAGAAAAATAAAAACTATTTTTTATATTATGTTTTTCTAATCAATAAAGATGGTGAAACATGCGAGCTGTGCTCGGGTTATTTTTTCGGTCAAATAAAAATAATAATAATGTCAATACCGGTATTATTGCAATCCCTAATTACGACATTAACTGCGAAAGTCCTCATGTGTGCGCGTCGCTGCGGCAAAGCTCGTCCGGCACGTAATCCGTCATAATCTGGTATAATTCTCGGACAGGTGAGATCGCGTGTCGACGCCCATAAAAGCTAGACTTTCCGACCGATCGACACGGCGTCCCTCCCCGGAGATAGTGCGCTATATTCTTCAACCCTTTCTGTAATCCATTTCATTAACACGTTTCCGATGGAAATCTCCCCTCTTTTTTTAATCAATCCCTATCTGGAGCGCTTCGTTAAAAGGGCAAAGATGTCCCGTCGGCGAACTGCAAACAAACTCGCTCAGAGTCCCGTGCGAACAATGGCAGTCGCGATCGTAAATTATCGGTTTAAGGTAGTTTCGGGGCACCTGCCCCGCGCAGCGTCCCCGGGGATATTTCGAGGGTGCAACGTTTCGCGTCCCGATATCGCATGACGTCATTTTTGCCATAATCCCCGGAGTAACGAGCGCCGCGATTTCATTAAACGGACCTAATCCCGGGGTTGTTTTCTTTCGGGGTGCGCAACCCTTCCCGACGGACCTATGCAAATTTTATACGTCGGATTACGATCCGCGGCGCTACCTGCGAATTAATTCGCGGTTCTCGAGGGCTCCGACATTCAATTCTCCTCATCGAGAGGCGCTTTTGCTCTGTTCCTCTGAATATTCATTAACCCGCTCCTCTCCGATAAAACTATATCTCCCCTCTACCTCTCTCTCTCTCTCTCTTAATTACCACTTGCGCCAAATTAAGATTGTCGTTTAGTCCCGAGACAGCGACGGGGACGCTTCTGCCTAAAGAGAGATTTCCTCAAGATCTCCATTCTTAGAAAAGGCCATCACTATGGACGAAAAGTCCATGTTAACAAATCGAGTTACCGGAGATTACATTTTTTTCATACACAGATAGAGTCTTTGTCTCTTCAAGGTGCATATAATAGCGTCCGTAAATAAATAATTGGCAGTAGATTAAAAAGCTAACCCTAGGTCACGTAAAAGTGGAAACGACGGGTATATCGATCAAAAAGAAGAGAGGAGGTAAAAATGAACCTTTTCGGGGTACGAGTCGTTGTTTACTCGAATTAAAAAACGACGCGTATTTGTCAAGTCTCCTGCCTTATTTGCCTCTCGTCCCTCTCTCGACCTCGTTTTTTCCATATTGACTCTCGGCGTCGAGGGTTGATCGTATGCAGGTTTACGATTTGTCTTGTAGCAATTTAATCAACGCCAGATTCCCTAGCAGCTTAGTTCCAGATTAACTTGAAATATTTTTTTCTTGCTTGTATAAAGTTGAAAAATTCTCTAGTCGACGGATTGAACTATTTATTTTTGTAGAATTTAAGCAGTACAGTTCCCCTTGTTTAGTTGTGTGCGTGGATAAGTTTTCCCGCGGAAGTTATAGTAGCAGTCGAAGTCGAAGAAGAGTTGTATCGCTAGACGAAGGAAGGCGAGATAAAGTTGCGCCTTAGAAAAGTCGTTTAAAAGTTAACGAGTCTGTCTGCGCTGCATCTGCGCTATTTTTACGATCGTTCCTTCGAAGGTATCTATCTGCCCCGTAATTCTTTCCTCTTCTAGAAATTGGCGTTCACGCACCCCTACCCTATACTTTCTTATACCCTCGCGTCGGAGGAAATAGGGTTATGCAGCTTTCTTCTCAGACTTTTGTGCGCTCGAAACGTATTTCTTAGTTTAGTTTCTGTTCGATAGTGTGAGAAATGTAACAAGAGGGACTTTCTCGCTTTGCACCTAGTTTCTTTGTGGTTTTTCAAATATTATCACGTTCAACATTAGATCAAACGCGTGGAATTGCTAAAAAAATTTTTTTTTGAACTGACTTGACTTTGCACTTTTGCTATTTAATTTCCGTTGAAATTATTATTAAAATTATTTAAAAAATATGTATTTATGTCAATCTACGTGATAAGACTATATATATAATATATAATATACATAAAAATATTTTAAAACTTTACCGCAAGAAAACCTCAGCACTAATAAATAATATCTTTTGATTTCCAATTTCTTAAGAAAATTTGTGTAATTTCAAAAAGTCAAGAATTTGCATCAAAAACAATAAAAAGCACTGTGCTATCGATTGGTAAAATAGTGTAAAGGCTTTACTGGTTAAATGTATGCAAATACTGATTCAAATTCATTGAATTGCAAACATTTTTTTCTTTCGAATTGCAAACATTTTTTCCAGCGACAGCCAATTTGACAGCTGACAGCTTATTTATGCTCAGTTTAGTTTGCCACTTTACCATGAATAGTCTTACGCCAGAACAACGCTTGCAAACTATGCAAATTTATTTCGAAAATCGTGGTTCAGTTCGCGAAACATACCGTGCGCTACGTCCATTTTACGATCGACATAAACGTCCATCCGAGCAAGTAATTCGAATAACCATGGATCGTTTTCGCACCACGCATACTCTAATTGATAATAAGCAACCGTACAGTGCGCACCGAAGTTGTTTCTACTGTGGAGCGTAATATTGAGGAGAACTCAAATGAGTCAATTCGCCATCGTGCACAGCAATTGAAGCTGTGTCCATCCACTTTGTGGAAGATTTTGCGAAAAGATCTTGGTTTACGAGCTTACAAGATCCAGCTCGTTCAAGAATTGAAGCTTGAGCATCGTGTGCGTCGTACGCTCGGTGAACGAGATTGCTCTTGCTCCTCATTTCACCACAAAATTTTGCTCAGCAATGAGGCTCATTTTTGTTAGAATGGCTACGTCAACAAGCAAAATTACCGCATTACCGAAAATCTACAAGTCATTATTGAAAAGCCGTTACATTCATAAAACATCACTATTTGATGTACTTTATGGGCTGGTGGAATCATTGGTCTATATTTCTTCAAAAATGATACTGCCCAGAACGTTACAGTCAATGGAGAGCGCTATAGATCCATGCTTAATAATTTTATTTGTTTCCCAATTGAATGCCATTAATGTGGAAGAGCTATGGTTTCAACAAGACGGCACAACATGCCACACAGCGCGCGCCACAATCAATTTATTGAAAGAAACATTCGATGAGCTCATAATTTCGCGTTATGGACCTGTGGATTGGCTGATTAACACCTTTGGATTATTTTCTGAGGGGATATGTAGAGTCACCAGAGACGATGGACAACTTGGAAGCCAACATTTGCCGCGTTATTTCCGATATACGGCCTCAGCTGCTCAAAAATTGGATTTAGTTTTGTCTAGATTTAAAAAAATTATTACTCAGTTAGTATTAGTCCTAGAATATGTAAAATTCTACCTTTTCTGTCATTTTTATATTAGATCCAACATTTAAATCGTCATATTTATCAGAAGCTTCATATTCAGACATTTTATATTTTATTGACAGTTCAATTTTATCTCCACAACAACTTACAAAAATTAGAATTTTATATGTATATCTAATTATATATTATTTAATACATATAACAAAACATTTGTCAGTACTAATTCTTAGCTGTTTCTTCGCACAACTCTGCCCTTGCAATACGTGCCCTTTAAAACATAATAAGTTCAATTATAAAGGCTAACTTATTGTTGAATACATTGTTTTCTAAAATATTAGTAATAAATTAAGTCTTGGTTTGTTGTATTTCTATATAAGATTTAACCGATTTAAAAAATATTGTTTTTTATATATTTTTAAAATTGTAAAAAAATATTTTTTATGTATATATTAAAATATATACTATAATTTAATTCCATAATTTTTTTTTCAACTAACAATTTTTTTATTGTAGTGGAAAGGTTAATATTTTTAGTAATTTTATATGAATCACAAGGCCCAGAAAAATTGTATTAAAACAATACCTCTCCTTTTAACGAATAAATTTCGCTAAGTTTAAAATATTTACCCATAGTAGCCGTAAAATATGGTTTTAGCATATTTTTTATGGAATAAAAATGTTCAATATCCGGTTTTTCTATAATGAAAGGTGTCTGTGTTTTCTCGCCTTCAAAACAATGTTGTCCCAATATTTGGTATAATGTTTTTGTTTCTGTATGCAGATAATGTTTTAAAATCAAGTGATAATCAATTTTATGTAAAATATCCTTATTGCAAAAGTAATGCAAGAATTGTTTTCCAAAACTTTTTAGATAATACTGCAACATTAACAATAGTCATGGTTATTTTTCATATAAGGTTCAATTAGTCTTCTTCAAAAATAAAAAATATAGAGAAATCAGATACATTACAACTTCGCAAACCCGCATCTTTGCATATACAGCATGACTTTTTTACGAAGGCAAAATGTTTCATCCAACAGTTCAAGAAGCGCTGCTTTACGTTGTAATATTTATCTATTTTCTGACCGTTCTCGTTCATTAAACGTCACTTAGAGTTAGAGCCATCTGTGCAGTGGGAGTCCAAGTTTCGCTCCTAAATAGCTAAAACTCGAACCACCCCGTCAGATGTCTCTAAACATGGAACGCGTTTGTATGCGTGCGTTTGTATCAATGCGTTTATTGATTTTCCCTTTCTGTCAAATATTCAGCGAGAGCGAACGCTGCGCCAATTATCGCCGGCGCTTATGCAATAAATTGTTACAAAGGCGCTGTTGCGAACGCCACCGAGAATGCGGACCGTGAAGAAAAAACGGTCGCCTATTTTGAAAAACGAAGGTCAAGTGTGTGAGCAAAAAAACGCGCGACCTTTTAGCGATTGTAATTAACCGAATTGATATTCATCGCGGACGCGGGATACGATCCGCATATCCTCCGGAACCGTCCTCTTATAAAAAAACCGCGCATGAAAATTTCTCGCCGGCTAGGCGAAAAGAGGTCCGTCGATTCGGTCACGTAGAGAAGAGAAGAGAAGATCATCCGGGAATCCCCAAGGGAGAAGTTGCGGCCGGATGAAAAGCTTTGTTTCTACTGCGAAAATACGATTGCCCAGGGACAGTGTGCGCCAGCAGCGTTGCAAATTCTACCCTCGCTCTCTATCTATTCGTTTGTCCTCACCTTGCCCTTTTCGCATATGTAGCAGAATAAATTTAAAACTCGCCGTAATTTATCATCGACGAATATGCGGAAACACTGAAACCTGATTCAAATAAAAACAAAATTGACTTCGACCTTACGATTACTGGTAGGACTAAAAGCACTTCGACTTAGTGACTGAATTTAAAAAAAATACGCCACATATATTTAATCGAATCAGGTTCAATAATTTAATAATACTGTGCAACAATATTTTTGACACAGATAAAAAGTCTTGTTGAAACACTAGTTTTTCCTCCAAGAATATTTAATTTTTTTAAATATCGAAAATATTTTTTAATTGCATTTTTATGATTAGAATGCAAAATATATACTTTAATTGAAAGCTGAGTATTTATAATTACAAATATTGAACGTTTAAAAAGTGAAAGTTAAATTGTAATAATGTTCAGAGTCTACTTCTGCAGATATTTTTTGCTTGCATATGCATTTTTTATCTGTGACACGTTGCTATATGCATTATTTCGCTGAGAATAAACAAGTTTTTGTTCTATCTCCACTTAGCGACGATTTAAGTATAATCTAAAATTGAATAGGGTAACGATCATTGCGACCGATGAACCTAACTGTATTTACAGCTTGCCCTGTCAGTAGTCGTGTTTTTAATATTTTGCTTTCATTAATATTCATATTATTGGGTGGGCCATAAAAATGAGCGGCTTAAAATAAATTATTTAAAAAAAACTATAAATATTATCGATTTTTTTTTAATTCAGGAAAATCATATCTTAAGAATAACATTATCTTGGTGTGCACCTTCAGGTTGCAAACATTGTTTAAATTTTTGAAAACTTGCTGGCACATTGAGCGTGGAATAGCAGCAATTTATTGTTGAATATTCATTATCAATTTTACTGTCATAGTTAGTTTGTTTTGTAAACATCTCTCTAACCCTTTAATAACATTGGATATCAACTATAGAAGTCTTCATGATAATCGCCAATATGCATTGTGCACCTTGTATAATTTCAGGTTGAAAAACACTTTAATTTATTGCCATAATATTTTAATAGCTAATGGCATAAATATGTGCTCCCCCACATATTGCAAAATTTCGAAATGACGCGCAAAAATATCAGCCGCGGTGAAAGGGTTAAAATAGAATAAAAATAATTTAAGCAAGACTACACGCACTTCGTTTTTTGTGCAAATTATTATATATTATATAGTTTTCAACAAGATAATAATGTCAAATATATGGTTCACATAATTATTTAATATTTGGTATATTCGGAAGCGATAAAGCAAATGAAACCTTATTTGGGCCAACACAAAAGTCAGGAGTAGTCAAGTCAGGACTCCTGGGAGGCCATGGAGTATAACCTCGACGTGAAATGATTTTTCGCGCAAACATTTCATTTATGACATCCAAAGATTTGGTAGACGTGTAGCAAGTAGCGCCATTATGTTAAAAACCATCTCATGTTCTTGTAGGCTTAAATTCTTACAATTCCGTGAGTAAAATAATCAACCCCCTTCTCTGCATATCACTTACAATCAATGATGATTATAAAACTGCACATCTGATTGACATGCATTATTCCGGCCATATTCAAGGGAAGAGCAAATGCTTCTAGTGAAATTATACGCTGCTTTAAAATGACTATGAAATTTAATTTGACAGTTGCAAAACGTCCATTTTCTGTTTAAACCAAAACCTAACCTAATAAAAGTACTAAACTAATTATTTTAGAACTTTCTTTAGGTCAAGTCCAAAATACAAATTATACAAACTAAACTTTTAGGGGATGCATGTCGCATATTGCTTTATAGTTAGTCTGCAATTCGATTTTACACTATATGTTAAAAATATAATAGCTATCCTTACTATATGAGAGTATTGATCAAAGTGTATTCAAACCGAATTTTGGTCAATAGGAGAGCGAAAAAACAATTATCATTTCTCAGAAGGCAAAAATTCACGTCAAAAGCAATAAAATCGTGTCGTCGCCGTCGCAGTGGGAACGCTCGTTACCGAGCGTTCCCACTGCGACGGCGACGACACGATTTTATTGCTTTTGACGTGAATTTTTGCCTTCTGAGAAATGATAATTGTTTTTTTCGCTCTCCTATTGGGCAAAATTCGGTTTACATGTTCCTTATTTAATTTGTAATATTTTTGTAAGAGTCGCAATATGAACACTAGATAACCGAGCGTTCCCACTTCGACGGTGACGGCACGATTTTATTGCTTTTGACGTGAATTTTTGACTTCTGAGAAGTGACAATTGTTTTTTGAGCTCTCCTATTGGGCAAAATTCGGTTTATATGCTCCTTATTTAATTTGTAATATTTTTGTAAGAGTCGTAATACGAACACTAGATAACCGAACTTTCCCACTGCGACGGTGACGGCACGATTTTATTGCTTTTGACGTGAATTTTTGACTTCTGAGAAGTGATAATTGTTTTTGCGCTTTCCTATTGGGCAAAATTCGGTTTATGTTCCTTATTTAATTTGTAATATTTTTGTAAGAGTCGTAATATGAACGCTAGATCACCGAGCGTACCTATTACCACGGCACACAGTGTACGATTTGACCAATCTAGCTGGACAAAACTCAGAATCAGACGTATAGGATTTTAAATGGTCTCAAATTACAATTTAGAGATGTGGCAGCAAATAAAAAACAATTTTGTTAATTCTACTAAATTTATTTGGATTTTAACAAAGTTTTTATGTGAGCAAAATGTTTTATGCTGCTTTTCTTAGGCAGTTTCCGTAACAAATAAATGTAAGGATCAGACGACATTAATAAATATTTAAATAAATCATAATTTGTGCGAACACGAGAAGTTTTTAATGTGTGACCTAATTTGACCTTTCTGATTTCTTTGTTTTGCCCTTTAAAGCCTCTTCAGACATTTGTTCTATTATTTCTGCTCCGTGTATCAGGATCTCGTGTTTCCAAACAATATTGCTTAAATTTGTCCGGGTCCATTTTATAGCTAGACGCTATGACTGTAAGAATAGTAGATAAATTAAATTTTCTTTGATACTGGTAATACGAGCCGTTGCTTTAAAATCGTGAAAAACGCCCTTGCGCTGCTCCTATCGTTGCTCGTACCAAAATCTGGTTTAACTTTGTCTACTATGAGACTGATTTCTTTGAATTTACCCTTTATTTCATCCTTCTTCTTCTTCAGCATACATTTGCACAGTGAAATTGTTTGCAATAAATAAAGCCAACGCTTCTTCCGGGGTGTAAGACCGTTGGTATTTTTTCACGCTAATTTATCTCCGAGCTTTTTTATAACCAGTAGCTCGTTTTGGTAAAACTGTAGATACTTCCTCCATTAAATTAGCAGCGTCTCATTTTCCACTGGCTCGCACACTTAATTGTGCAGCAAAAAATAGCTGTGCATCGTTATATTTTTCCAATTGAACTTTGCGCTTTTTCGTTTTTGTACAACTATCTTCAAAACGCTTTTTCGGTCTACCAATACTGAAACTTGGTTTCAGTGACTATTCGTGGAACATATAAAACACTAATTCTTAATTTAACCATTTTTCATAGACACTTAAAAATAAGTCTAATCGTACGAAGCCATTTCACACGAATCTTCTCACATTCTTTTTTCAGAAAGGTCCATAGGGGCTTCTCCTGATCTTGTGTAAGGAGCAAATCAACAAATCTTGACTTTACAAACATAATAACTTTGTTTAATCTGCCTTTGGAAGGGATAGAACGCCAAAAGTCAAATAATGACTTTCGTGAAATTTTGGCACTTATAATGAAACAAATTAAAAATCTTTAGAATCGCACATAATCGCACAAAATAATTATGTTCTTAAAAAACTATAATGATGCGAGAATACGTTTAGAGCTTTGTCATGCCTTGACTCAACTTGACTACATACTTTAAGACCATCCAAAGTTAATTTTTGTGTTTTTTTTGTTGTTTTGAAAATGGTATATTTTAAGACAGTATTCCTAAGTATTCACGAATATTTTGGTGGATTAAAATGCAATGATAGATTGATAATTACCTCTAGTTGAAGAATCCATCACTAAAAAGTACTTAAATTACACAAAACACAGTAAGCCAAGCACAAACGTCAATGTTCACAGCTGCACTAAGCGGCTAATCGCGGCTACCTAGATCCAAAACGGTAACTTTGCCCATTTTTATTGAAGGGATCGCGACTCAAAAACTGTTTTGGAGTACGTTACCGGTTGTAGGGAACATTCAAGGGTATTATAATATTAAAAAAAAGCAATATCTGAACATTATAATTTTAGACTTTTGTCCACCTAGATTAGTCAAATCGTATACTGTGCGGCAATGGCATGACTTTATTGCTTTTGACGTGAACTTTTGACTTCTGAGAAATAATAATTGTTTTTTGCACTCTCCTATTGTGCAAAATTCGGTTTAGATGCGCTTTAAGTATTAATTGATGCAGAAATTTTAGTAGATAACAAAACCAAATGTGTTTGACCGATTGCAACGAGAAATATCAAAACAATTTTAAGCACTAAAAGATCTATATTAATAGTTTGAATTTCTGCTATACATATAAACTTTTCTTTTTAAAATATAATAAAATAAACTACGTCAAAATTGCACAAATTTTGAAAAATATTTTTTTTTAATTAATTTAAAATAATGCTTAACCAAGTCAAAAAAGACGGTTTTAATTTTTTTAAATATGACCTAAAAACGGTTTCGGTTTAAACAGGTTAAAGCTGTACAAATATATGTACCATCCCACATGCTTATTTATTTTAGGGAAGCACCATAACTTTTTTTATAGATATTTTTAATTATATAAATAGTTTCTGTATAATGGCGATCATGACGCATTGGGGATACCTGTCAAATCATAATCATTTCATATAAATAAATAATGCAAAATAGTAATTTTTATATTTGGGCTGTGAAATCGAAATTTTGACCTTGTTTAGAGGTGAAAATTTGAGTGAGCAACCTAGTACTCAAAATTAATTTAAGCTCATTTTTTGCATTAAAACAGATCTTATCGTTATTTTTTGTGAATTTAAAATTGATTTTTTTTAAGGATATTTTTACCAAACACGCCTGAAATATTTTATTATATAAAAGGATGCCAAAATGTTGTTAAAATATGAGGCAAAGCAACAATTAGTTTGGAAACTATTGCTCTAAGGCACTCTAAAGTCCGCAGCGGAAAATTGGATTGTCGACACCGCCTCTTAGCAACTTTAAAAATGCTTTATTAAATACGCGCTACAGTACTCCTAACGAAATGGCACTATAATTAAAATACTCTTGTTGAGATATCTGAAAATTTTCCTCAGAATCATCTTCAACGATAAGCAGTACTTCTTATTGGTCAATGGATTCATATTAATCATAGATGTTATTGTATGATTTACGCGACCATAATGATGATATTTACTTATGCGTATTATGAATATTTAGATCGTACTGATCTAGTTTCTTTGCTAATTTACCTGACGAATGAATTGTGAATACATATTTTATTAATGCCTCACGCGCCTCGCCCGCAACACGGCCATGAAATTTACACTCTTGAATATTTTTAACCGACACTTTAACGAAAGCGCGAATACTCTACTTCATACTTTAACGAATATATGTACGTCATCGAATTTTCTTGATCCTTCTCTTCGTCTCGATGAAACGTACGTTTGAATGTAATCACACTCGCGTTGGAATTCGCCAGATTAACTAACGTCCGAGAGATCTGGGAAATGGGGAAACCCACTCGAGAGGGTGCGGTAAAATTCGCACCGTCCGGTCCGGCCGAAGGGAGGAAAATCGATGCGGAATAAATTAAGAAGAGGGCCGTAATAATAATAACAAAAACGGGCAATAACAAAGAACAAACACCGATTAGCGAGCACAAAGGCGGAGACGCCGTCTTATGCAAATATTGGCGAAAGTTCGTCAAAAGGGCTTCCGGTCAAAAGATCCATTGTGCTCGAACCGGACTCGGGCTTTGACCGACACTGCCCTTCGCGAGCTGGGGGAAACGAGACATTTTTTGTATTCTACGAATCGCTCCATTCGATCGTAATGCATACGTAAAATACTATCTCTCGAGTATAGTTATTACTTCAATTGTGTGTTATGAATGAAATATAATTTTAATTATTTATTTCTAAATATGGTTGTAGCATAAAGTTAGTAGAGCGATACTTCAAACAAATATTTATTTATATTATAATTTAAACTAACTTAGTATATTTAATAATAAACATTTAATACAGCTTCTAGCCGAGCTGCTCAATCAATCGATCGCGGCGTGAATTTTAGTCGATCTTTGCTTCATTTTTTAAGATGTATTGATTTTGACAAATCTAACTTGAAAACATCTGAAACACAGTCAAAGTATTTGCTGTGTTGATGTATCTTTTATATAAAGAAAATATCGTTATGCTCCTGGGACGTCTTTAATAAGGACAAGAGAGAACATTTGCCCCCCTTGATTTTTTTTATTTATGAAATATTTTTAATCGGAATATTGAAAATAATTGTTTGTCTGTTTAGTGGCATGTGGGTGAATCATTTTAGCCTTTACTTCCTTCTTCTTCAGGCGTTTTCTGTATTGAATTTTTGTTTTTTAATAATTTTTTTTCTTGGCTCCAGACTTTCGAATTCTTCGGAAAGGGTTTGCATTGTGGCGATTGATCTGTACCGTTTGTCATAAAAGGAATTCTCTTAACGACACGTGTTGTGTGTGGTCAATAGAAATCCCTCTTGTGCCATGATGTGATCTCATTGTTAATGAATGAATGTTTTTGGTCACGGTCATTAACAATGAGACAATCGCCATTTTAAATGTGCCTATATGTGTGGTCGCCACACACTGAAGATAAATACATAATCCTTACAAATGCGGTACGAAAATTAATGTTTTATTTTCGCTCTACATATTTGTCTTAATCCGCATTTTCTGACATTATAAAATTAGATCTACGAAATGATTAAAGTGATTAAAATATTGACCAATGTTTTTGTATAATCCTAAATTGGGGAGTTCTATTTTTTTATTTAATTAAAATTGAATTGTTTTTTAAACATTTTTTTTATTTGTGTACTTGAAAAAATATATATATTATACACCCCTTGCATATTGATAGATAGCGATGATTTTTTATAGAGAGAAGTAGATCGCCAATACTATAAAATAGTCAAAATTTTGATACCATAAAATTTAGGAGTTTCTTCATAGAGTCGAAAGACAAAATGTGAATCACACCCATAGTTTTTACGGTATATCTGTATAGTTCGGAATCCCGAATAAAGGATAGAAAGAAGCTATAAAAAGAGGTATTCTTTGAGAGAGAAAACGATAAAATTTCTCAATTATAGAACAGAGCCTGTAAATAGGCCGCCGGTCGGCGATATACACAAAGAGCTACTATTCACTTCTTTAGACGTATCTATTGTGTGAACATTTTGAAGCACCTGAGAAAACCGTTATTTAAATTGAATTATTAAAACAAATGAAATTTATTCTTCAGTATTTATATAACGAATGTTTTTTCAACACAAACGATGTAATTTAGAATGTCATGGCAACCATATTTTAAATGGAACAAATATCACTAGCTGTCGTTTATTTTAATCATATTTCTCGAATACTCAATGTTCTTTCAAAATTCTTAAATAATTTTACCATACACAATTTTAAACCACCTTTAAGACGAATGTTGCTGCTGTGTGTTACAGAAAAGGCAAATTTATCGATTTCTCGTCCTTCTTAAGAATTAGGCCTTTCAACTTATTTTGCAAAAAGACTCGGGTTTACACCCTTATAAGACCGTGTTGACCTAAGAGCTTAAACCACTAGTTCGTCGTAACCGTTGTGAATTTGCTAATTGGGTTCTATAGCAATTCGAAATTGATAAAAAATTCGGATGAAGCACGTTTTTGGTTTAATGGCTTTGTCGTTTGTTGTGTAAAAAATAATTCATGAGATAAAAAGGCTTTCTATTCACAATAGATCATCACATGGTGGCATAATAAGAATTTGTGTGTCACATATCTGTTGATATTACTATCGATTTTAACGAATCGATAATTTCAAGTAATGCAACTGTTAATTGGGGCCCAAGAAATTGTGATTTAACTTCTTTGAATTACTTTTTTAATGTAATTTGCAACCAACTGTCTATGCAGACAAACACTTGATGACTTAAAATTTATTTTTATAAGTCATTGCTAACTGTAAACAAAGCCAAGGTGGCCGTTTAATCGATGTGTTATTCAAAACTAAAGTGTTTGTGCTTCAAAATAAAAATAAAACTGTGGTTTATTTTAAACTGTTTTTTATGCAGTTTCAAAATCATATATTTTTTATCGAAAGACCTTTACTTTATAACCTAGAAAAAATAATTTATTTTCAACTACGCCATACGTTTTGAACAATATTTTATTTGTAATTTTAGACCAGTCGTGATAGTTCATCAAAAGCTATATTATATGTGCAATTTTTCAATTACATCGATATTAGGGCTCTGTATTTTCTAAAGCGATATTTTGATTCAGTTTCTAGCTCATAAATATCGTAAATATGTGCTTGTGTATATATGTATATATATATTAGCTGAATTTCAATATCTTTGTGCATTTTTTTTCATTGTATGCATGATGAACATATAAATAAATATATGAAAATTCGTATGAAGGAGAACTAGATTTTTTTATAAAGAGAGTGCTTATTAAGCACGATACAATGTAACTGCTTGAGATTTTGAGTCAGAAAAACTCACAACAAGGACATCATTTGGGGAGACAGGTGGGGACATTTTTTCACCCTTGAATTTACCTAGAAAAATGCATGTCATTTAATCTAAAATTATTAAAGACTTTTGACGTGGAATTTTGACGTGATTTTTGCGTTATCCTATTCGTCAAAATTTGGTTTAGATGTACGTAATATTATTATGGAAAGACTTATTATAAACGCTATTGGAAGATGATATGGGGCAAGTGGAGGAATTAATCTTTACTTGAATTTGACCAGAAAACTGTGTCATTTAATGAAATCGAATTATTAAGAAAAAATCTGAAATGACGTCCTTAACTCAGCAATCATAAATCTAGATTACGAGTGGATTCAGAAAAATTCTGAATATTAATAAAATAAAAATCAGTAAAACTTTCATTTACCAACCAGTATTGACTATTTCTTCCCGAGAATTATTTCTCACTTTATAGCCTTTTTTGATAAAAAAATAATTTTGTACGAATACTTTTAAACAGCTGCATAAAAAGGATGGGTCCGTACCAGGTGTTTAAAAGTATGCGTGTTTTCTTGGAAAATTTTATTTGATGTTGGAGGTATTTAAATGGTAAAAAATTGTTTATTTTCTCAACAACTCTACTTGACATTTTTTACCTTAGTTATCTAAAAGCTATATTATTATAGTATTGAATATACATATTTTTTTTATTTATCAATATTAAAAAAAAAATCTCATTTTTCATGAAATAAAAAATCACCAATAAACCAGAATCTAGTATTGCCTCACAACATGCGTTTTAACACATTGTTTTCTGGCATTTTAATGCTTATGGGGTAGGAGTAATTATACATTATTTTAAATCTTTAATTTTAAAGAATTTTTTAATTATAATTTACTACATTATTAAGCTCTGAAGAACTATCGGATAATTAATGACACAAAGTTACGTAAATTTGCCATCTATAAAAAATAATTAAATAAAATATATATACAATTCAAAAACACAATAGTTGTTCACAGTTTGATATTGTTTAAAACACAATCCATTGTGAAGTGACACACTTCAGAACTTGCTCAGATACAAACTTTCACTTATATTTTTTGTACTGCATACCCTTGACCCTGTAATGTACATGGTGTGTAATTTAAAATGAATTAAATTAGCAAATTATTTCTAAAAACTACGAGATGTCTATCTTCAATCTACCGCAAGTTCTTATTTTCAAATGAAATAGATAAGCACAAACATAAATTATACCATTAGAATTAAAAAAATATATTGTGCACAATCCCACATATTTTTTCCAGTTTGGCAAGCTCTTTAAGTAACTAGATGACTCGTGCAAGAGAAGCGTTCTCAAGCACTGAAATCCTGACCGATTCAGTAATCATATAACTTTTATATGGTTCACTAATGCAGTGGATCTGCATATTATTGACGCCTGTCCGCCAAATAGCATTAACTAGAAAAAAATAATAAAAAATATTATTTTTTTTTTCACTAAAATATAAAATCGCTTAATTAATATACTCTTTGGGAATAAACATTTAAAGATTTAATGATAATAATGACATTTGTTGTGAACATTAAATCACAGAAATTGTGTAGGCCGAAAATGGTTAAGCATCCTCACTTGTAGAGTTTTTCAAAAACACATTTTTTTCATTTTAACCCTTTAACCGCGGATGACACATATAGAAATCATCAATAAATTCGCCAGTATGCATAAGGCACCTAAATGTATCATGAATCTTTGAGCTTTGTAATATTTTTTTGTATAATTTATAGTTGAAGAGCACTTTAGTTGATTTAAATAAATTATGGCATAAATATGTGCTCCTCTATATATTAGCAAATTTTGAAATGACGCGCAAAAATATCATTCGCGATGAAAGGGTTAAAATATAAATAATTCACGCAAAACTACATGTACTTCGTTTTTTGTGCCAATTATTATATATTATACAGTTTTCAACGCGATAGCAATGTAAAATATATGATTCACGTAATTATTAAATATTTGGGATATTCGGAAGCGATAAAGCAAATGAAACCTTATTTGGGCCAACACAAAGCTTAATCTGAATATAATTGCACAACAGTGAAAACCTTCGGACAAAGTTCGCCATTAAAAATCAATATTATACAAAAGTTGCTCTATTTCAAAAATTAAAGAATAATTACTGAAAATTCATTCAAAGTTTTTTTTTTTTTAATATTGGGTTGTCTGAGCGCTAGAAATAATTAGATGAAAAGAACGGAAAAATATTTTTTTTAGTTATGTTAAATAAATATTTGTCTGGGTTGTAAAATATGTACGTCATGCCAACGAAAATATTCTTACAACGCAGTGAGATAATTCACGGAGTACAAAATTCCGCAGAGGTGACTAGGGAATAATCATAAACGACGAGTAAAAATATTTTTTCAAAGAAAACGTATTAGGTTTGTTTGTTTTCAAAGAGTATTATTCTTAATCGAGACATATTTTGCGCGACTCGGGCGAAGAAGATTAAAATATTGAACAGCGCGGCACGCCAGAATCGTTTGATCTCATGTGCGCGCGAAAAGAGACGCCCTTTAATATCGGCGCCCTCCCGCGACCTTATTAAGCCGATTCGGGTCGAAGCTGTATAAATATTCGAATCCGACTCTGTTATTTCACTAGAGATTTCGGCTCGAAACTATGCAAACACTCAAGACCCTTTGGCAAACTTTGCGAATCGTCTTATCTGAACCGACGAGAAAAACTCACCTGCCGACCCTCGAGGCGAAATTAAGACGAGTCCCCGAGCTTTGCATTTTTATTCGGCGGGTAAGCCCGCGTTATTTATTCCCGGGATATAACGATAAGTATAATTTTCCGGACCGCCTAGCTGCGACTGCCCTACCCTCGAATAAATTTCGCCTTTATTGCGTTTATTGTTTCGCTCGTTCTCGTTCCCCGGTTCTAGCTGACTACGGATAGGGATAGGGATAGGGAAGCCCTATGCTGCGATTCAATTTCTACAATGGGACTCCCTTCGCATGTAATACTTACGTTCGTTCGCTACGAAGGCCTACCGGTGTATCTAAAATAAAATAAAAACAATAAAGTGACTGCGAAAGCTGATTATTGCGCTCTGTAATTATATTTCGTTCTCGAGTAGACCTTTGCTTTGGAGCCACGTTAACAAGAACATAAATAAACTATCTAAATGGTGGTTTAAATGCCCTTTATCAATACCAGAGTAACGTTCAAAGCGTTAAATATCAGTAGTTTAATTGCATTTTTAAGAGCAATAAGCGTAACCTATTGTAAATATATATTTCCGCGCATTTATCAAAAGCATATTTCTTCAATATATACAGCGAAGAATATTGCGATTGTGTTTCACTAATAAAGAGCATAATTCATATTCGTAATCCGCAATACTCGTATATCAATGCAAATTAAAGAAATGATAGTTTCCATTATTTCTTTAATTCAAGATAAATAAATTAATTTTATAAAAGTGACGTAAAACTATGTAGTAATGAAAACAGATCATTTAAGCAAGACAATAAAAAAGTTTTTTGAAGTTAAGCATGGGATTAATCTCAATACATGTCATTACTATTATCTTCTATATAAATAAAAGGCAATGTTCGTATGTGTGTACACCATAGACTCAAAAACTACTGAACCAATTTCGCTGAAAATTTCACAGTTTGTTCTTATTAGTACCAGTAGTGCTTAACTTGATCCAATAAAAGTTCTAAAACAAATTACAATTTTAAAACTTTCATTTGGTAATGTCCAAAATACAGATTAAGTACAGGCACTTCGATATTACATTATGTTTTAAAAATATGATGGCTATCCTTACCGATATCCCTACAAACCTATATAAAAGTGTTGGTCAAAGGATATTCAAACCGAATTTTGGTCAATAGAAGAGCGAAAAAACAATTATCGCTTCTCAGAAGTCAAAAATTCACGTCAAAAGCAATAAAATCGTGTCGGCGCCGTCGCAGTGGGAACGCTCGTTACCGAGCGTTCCCACTGCGACGGCGCCGACACGATTTTATTGCTTTTGACGTGAATTTTTGACTTCTGAGAAGCGATAATTGTTTTTTGCGCTCTTCTATTGAGCAAAATTTGGTTTATATGTTCCTCAATAAATTTGTAATATTATTATAAAAGTCGTAGTGTGAACGCCAGATTACCGAGCGTTCCCACTGCAACGGTGACGGCACGATTTTATTGCTTTTGACGTGGATTTTTGACTTCTGAGAAGTGATAATTGCTTTTTGTGCTCTCCTATTGCGCAAAATTCAGTTTATATGTTCCTTATTTATTTTTAATATTAATATAAGAGTCGTAATATGAACTCTAAATAATCAATCATTCCAACTGCAATGGTGTTGACATGATTTAATTACTTTTGACGTGGATTTTTAAATTCTGAGAAGTGATCATTGTTTTTTGCGCTCTCATTTTGGACAAAATTTGGTTTATATGTCCCTTGTTTATTTTTAATATTAATATAAGAGTCGGAATACAAACCCTAGATAACCGAGTGATCTCACTGCAATGGCGTCGACACGATTTTATTACTTTTGACGTGGATTTTGGACTTCTGAGAAGTGATAATTGTTTTTTGCGCTCTCATATTGGGCAAAATTCGGTTTATATGTTCCTAATTTATTTTTAATATTAAAATAAGAACTTCAATAGTATTTATTTAATTTTCTAATTTAGTAATAGCAAAGCATTGCCGGATCCGCTAGTGTTTTATAAAGATCATTTAGAACGAATTAAGACAAAAATGACGTTTTCAATAATAGAAAAAAGTATTTAAGACAATCTCAAGATGTCATTTTTTTGCGGATTTTTCACGAAATAATTCTCGTTAGTTAAAAATTAAATAACCCAAATGTTAACCTTATTTTTAAAAATAAAACATTTTTTTGCCCAGAATAATCAATGTCTGCAAATATTCGTGTCCGGAAAATTACCCAACCATGTTTAATATATCAAGTAGTATAATATTTTAATGTTAAATTAAAAAATAAAATGTAATGATAAAAAACAATAAAAAAATACATATGCTTAATAAAAACAATCAAAGGCGTTGATTTATATTTTTATGAATATTATAAAATATGGTGCCCGGATTTTTTCGGACACGAATTATGCGGACAGGATTATTAATTATTGCGGACAAAAAAAATATTATTATAATTATATAAAAAAAAATTGTACAAAAACCGAATTTTGTTCAATAGGAGAGCGCAAAAACAATTATTACTTCTCAAAAGTTAGAGATTCACGGCAAAAGCCATAAAATTTTGCCGTCGCCGTTGCAGTGAAGCGTTTCAAAGTATAATCGAACCGAATAAAATTTAGTTTGATTTAATCAATACTTAAATCAAAAATATAAACTATTCTAATATGAATATACGTTACTCTCTGCACCTTCTCGCATTACTATGCACACATGTTAACTACTGATATATTATTATTACTATACAGGTGTTTTTACCGCTGGTTAATGTGTGCGTGATTTTTTTAAATAATTATAATACGAAAAACACCATGCATTAAAATTATAAACATATGATAAATTAGTATATGTTTATTATTTGTTTATAATATACGAAGAGGCATTGCCTGGGGTGTTAAATAAGCTAAGGCCGGCTCTGTCGCCAGCCCCGCTCTCTACGCTAGAGCAAAGTCACTAGCTCGCGCTATCCACGGATTTAAAGCGAAATAATTCACATACGTCACACTATCGTATATTAAAAGATAGAATAACTGATAATTAAAGCAAAACATTATAGTTATCAATATGATGCAGTTATAAATATTTTATGTAAGTAAAATATGTACAAATAAATAGTTTTTAAATTAAAAATGAAATCGAGGTAGTGTGTATTGTATGTATTATAGAACATAGCGAAATTTCTAAAATCGACTTCTATGGAATATATCATTCGATTTTTTTACTTGTTCGAATTCATATTTTTAAGGTTCAATAATATATTTCTAATGTTATTTATTCCGAGTTATGTTCTAATACAGAAAAGTGTAATGAGCACCGACTGTTTAAAAAGCAAATAAACAATCCTGTACAGATATTCCTACGTATATACAGAACGAAAGAAGCTTTTTTTTATTAAGCAGGTTTTTGTGCAACGTTGTTGCGATACTAAAGTAGAAGTTTACTTATGTTTCATTGATTTTGAGAAGGCGTTTGACAAAGCCTAGTATGATAGAATGATGAATATTTTAAGAACAGGAATAGACGATACGAATATCATAAATTGCCAATTTATTCTGGCAACAAAAAGCTTGAATCAGAATAGGCGAAGTATCGTCTGACGTTATCGAAATAAAGCGAGGTGCGAGACAAGGTCGTATTATGTCCCTTATTATTTTAATATATATTGTTGAAAAATAGTCGAAAGGGGCTGCAAATTAAAGTAATAGTAGTATATAAATAAAAGATTAAAACATGACTCATGACTCGTCATGTAAACGCAATACCAAATAGAGACTGAAACAAAATATTTATTTTTGGCATACGCTTTAGACGATATAATGAAAAATCTAGAACACCTCCAAGGAGCTAACCTTGACCCGTTACTATTTTTACTAATGAATGCATATCATTTAAAATTACAGCTGATTTAAGCGTCTAGTCTAGATATTAAATAATTGCGCAAGTTACTAGCAGTACTCGAAGCTATAATTAAATTATTGGCGATAATTTAGCTTCGATGCGTTAGGAAACGAACTGGTTTATACGCTTTAATAATAAACATAGAAATTAGTAATAAAAGTAGATTATTACACGGAATTGAAGTTGAAAATGTGCACGGGAATAATAAAACGATGTAAATATTGCGCAACGAACCGGCCGTAAACGTCCCCTTTTGTTCCCGTATTTCATTTGCTTATCCCGCTTTCGTCCCACGTTCATGCGAATAGGGTTCAGGTGTTTCAGGTTTGATTTGCGACGGGAAAATGTTAACGAACGACGCGCACATTCGTCGTTTTCGCTTGCACTCGGTTATTACTGGGACTAAAACTGGTATTGAGATATCCGCGTAACGCGACACTTTGTTTAAGATTACATAATCTGCGACGGTTTTGTATTCACATTGCATAACATAACTTCTGTGAATTATGCGAAACGTTGCATTATAATATTTTAAGGCTTCGTTTCAATACTGCAATAGTACACCTAGATGCGTTCGACAAGGATGCGCGGTATCCCCAGCAGGGACGTCACTTCAGTTTTTTCCAAAGGGGGGCAAAATTTAGCCAGTCAGTGGTCATTTCGATTTCATTATAATTCATAGTATTTCATTAAATGATATGCATTTTCCTTCATTCAAATTCAAGGGGAAGCAGAAGCTTCCAACTGCTTCACTTTCCCAAATTACGTTAAAAATAATATAATATACTTTTAATAACAATATTTCATATTATTATTAAGCATATTTAAACCAAATTTTGCGCAATAGGATAGCGCAAAAAACAATTATCTCTTTTCAGAAGTAAAAAATCCACGTCAAAAGCAATAAAATCGTGCCGTCATCGTGGTAATGGGTACACCCGGTAATCTAGCGTTCATATTAAGACTTTTATAATAATATTACAAATTAATTAAGGAACATATAAACCGAATTTTGACCAATAGGAGAGCGCAAAAAACAATTATCATTATATTAATTGTTTTTGCGCACCCCTATTGACCAAAATTTGGTTTGAAATTTTTTTAACACATACTCTTATATCAGAAGTCCATCATTAAAGACAGCTGACAAACTCCTGTGGAGCAATATGAGACTAATTTTGTGTTATAGACTTGACCTAATATAAGTTCTAAAACTTTAATTAGATTTAGAATTTTTTTTAGGTCATGTTGGCTTTGATTAATTCGTGTAGGTTAGGTTTGGATTTGAATAGCAAATGGACTTTTTACAACTATTAAATTGTTAAATCAAAAATCATCAGAGGTAACGTTTACCTAGATTTACTAATCTGAATATCGTGGTGATTTTCGTACATATTTGGTATTGAAACTTCTCTAATAATGAGCTAATACAGCTCATAGGGAAAGTCTTATATGTATTAAAAAAATATATAAAAAAATTCATAGACATTTTAAAGCAGCACATAATTTCACTAGCGCATCAGTTAAATTATATTTTCGCTAGTATGAATATATCTTGAAAAGTATGTAAATATATATATTACTACGTTTGGAAAAGTTTAAATCATATCATTTTACTAGCACCAGCAAGATAAATTATATTTTCACTGGTAAAAATAAATATCTACCAGTGAAAATGTATTTTGATATGATTTCACTGAAATAACATAGTTAAAAAAATATTTTTGAGATAGATTCGAGACCTGAAAATTTCTGGTTTAGTATCATCAAAGGCATTTCAGTAATAACTTGGTGTAGTTATATAGCTATAATGACTACACTATATGTTTCGCTAGACGAGCAATTTAAAATAAAGTTAAATTTGATGTACAAGTAATGTCTTGCTATACGAGCAGTACGCGTTAGGTTACTTGATTATAATTGACCCGATGGTTCATCTCTTTGTGGTGACTTTTGCAGCATATGATCAAATTTTATGATAATTTGCTTTGATATACGAGTTTTTTTAATTATATATTATACGCGTAAATTTAATATTATATATAATAATATATACACGATTACATCGCTATATGTATATTTTTACGCGCAAAGAAATTCCCTAGACATATTAATTATAAACAAAAGTTTTCACTTGCATTAATCGACTAAAAATGTTTACTTAACATATATAGATAAACACCTATACTATATTTGCGTTAACAGAGTCAGTTCAAGAGCTGTTCATTTCATCATAATTCATAATTGAGAATGAAATAAACTAATAATAGGGGCGTAAACCCAAACTTGCCATCTTTTCCTCAATTATGAATAATGATGCTTACATGTTTTAACTGAAATTATGATAAATTAAGCTTACATGTTTTAACTGAAATATAAATGTATTTTTTTTTAATGATTATTAGAGTTTTTTATAATATATTAATATGCTTAAGTCGTTACTTTAAGCGTAATTTAATTTAATATTTTTTCTACCAATATCTTGAATAATTAAAAAGAACACACGAGGCAAAATGTACTTCCCATATTCACAAAATTATTTTAGCAATGAAATCAATGCAGTAGGCTAAGAATACTTAGCAATTATTACTTTCTTAATTTAGAAAAAAATAGTCTTTCTTTTCCTAGATTTATATTAAAATAATTTGTAGTCTTAATTAATTTTTTTTTTACTAGTAATTAAATTTAGCATAAATTATTATATAAATATAATTAAAACAGTATATGTAAAATTGTTAGAAGATAGTAATATATTTTTGTAAATGCCTAATTAAAAGGCGTTAAATAAATACACATTGCAGATTTTAAAATTATGCCCTATCTCCTCCCATTAAAATAAGAAGAGCTTTAACTTATTATAAATTATATAATATAATAATTTTCTTAAGAATGTGCAGAAGGGTTATTTTCTGAAATTTTGTTGTTGTATGTTTTACACATTAATTGTTATTTTCTTCAATGAAAACTTTGAGATTTAATTCATGCCGTACAATTATAATAATAAAATGACTAGGAATTCCCAGGATTTATAAAAGGTCTGGATTTACGGCATTCCAAAAGATGCTTCATCATAAAATCTGGTATTTACTCAGTTTGCCCGTGAGATATGTTAAATCTGCGCGTTCCACACAATGGCAGTTCGAATTTTAATTATTACGTAGTATACTCGTATATGTTAAAATTTCTCGCATAACTTAACTGTAATTATATTTTCGTTCGTTTTGAACGTTTCTAACGAGGCTATTGCGATTGCTGAAATTTGCTTGAAATATTTTTTTATACATATTTTTACAACAAGGTTACATCAAAATTTCAATTAGAGAAATATGTTAAAAAAATAATATTTTTGAGACAAAACCTTGCATCTTTTGCCATAAATTATTTACTCAATATCATGTGTAAGTTGTTGAGATAATCATGTAATAAATGCTTATTTATTAATCTTGACCTGTGAAAAGTTGTATTAGTCTTTAAGACAAAAAAAATTGTTGATTATTAAAAAAAAATAAAATGCAGTACTCAATAATAAAAATATATTCTCACATTTCTTTAAATTGTTTTTCAAATTGAAATATTATTTTTATAATATTTAAAGCATGTTTGCTAAGAATTAGTCAACTATTTCCTTCAGGTAAGAAAATAAATTAAATAATAATTTTGTAGTTGATTTTTCTACAATTAAAGTTTTAACTTGAACGCTTTTACGTAGTTGCATATAAATGCTATAATTATATTTCACCCTGCAGCTTTAAATTTAATACATTTAAGTGCCGAGTAATATTTGTAATGAAGGCCAAATCCTGCATCCAGATATTTTCTTCGAGTTGTTTTACTGACTCTCCTTTTATTTCAGAAAGCATTATGATTCATTGCAAAGATACCGAAATCGTATTAAAATTTAACGACCCGAGAACCAACGTATATACTTCTGTATAATAAATTGAACCCTCATATTCCCTTTAGATTTCTGAGAGTATTGAAGAAAATTGTCGAAAACGAATACAATTTATCGTTTTCCTAATAAACTTTAGCACATACTATATTTTTATGACATTTGAACACAATACTTACTTGTGTATAATAACAATTAATAGGGCAACATTTGCTTTTGGGAGCTTTTCTTTAGTTATGAACCCGTTTTTCTTTCGTCATTAATTTATAATTAGCATTATTTCTAAATAAAAATTGTTAACATTTTAATTAAAATTTTTCATAGCCATAAATTATTAAAAAGTTTCTTCAGGCAATTGCAAATTTTTTTAAAACAATAGGTCATTTACTAATACAATATTCTTATAATTTTAAATCGAATTTTAAGATGCGGCCAGATTAGTGCACATTTCAACGTTAACCTACATTCATAACGTGCGAAAACTACTCTGCTTAAAATTAAAATTAAAAAATGCTGCTGTATAGAAATCCATACTGCAATATTTGTTTTATCTCAATGACATTTACGATTCGTTAAAAATAAAATGTAAGAAAATGAAAAAGTTTCATTTTGTCCTATGTTTAAATAACCAGTAATTAATTTAGCTTTTAATAAGTAAATAAAATAAATTGTTCGTAAATAATAACTATTTGATCAGTAGACAAAATAAATTATCAATATCCAATGACCAGTTAATAAAGTAAATAATCAGTATTAAAATAAAATGATCAGTAATTTAAACAAAATGATCAGCATTAAATATAAATTGATCGGCTTTTATTATATGAGCCATTTTTTTAAAGTGGTGTAAGTCCATTTTTGGAAAAAAATGAGTTAATGAATGTTTTAGTCAGATTCTTTGTTGAAAGTCATATAAGTCCATTCGTAATAATCATAATTAATAAGTCTACTGCATTTTATATTATATCTCATATTTATTTTAATTACTAAGTGTAAAGGAGAAATAAGATTAACATATAAACGAGTTTGCTATTATCATTTTATCTTAAGTAATTTACTTTTCATACTTGCTTATTTATAAATTCATCATAATATAACTTGAATTATTTCCTAATAAACTCGATTCTGTAATTCTGTAATTTAACATTTTTCTGTAACTCGATAATATATTTATTTTAATTATTATTTTTTACATACATTTAAAAAAAGTCAATTTCAATTAAAATATAAACTTAAAATTGCTATAATTCATATTTTGATAATTTGTTTTTATTGAAAGTGGTATAAGTCCATTTAAAGCTTATTTTTTTATTAATTATTATTGCATAATAAAATTGAACCAGTTTATAGTTTAAAAAACATTCTCCGAATTGATTAACGTTTACCAATATTTTTATTTGATTCAAATGCAAATCCTTAAATATCACAATATATGAATAAATTAACTTGCATTACTACGACTTTCAAAAACAACGACTCATATGATGATTGACAAACGAAGGTCAAAAACTATAAAACGTATCAATTATAATTCCACTGGTCAATATTAGTGAAACTGTATTTAGTCTAGGGTTCTCTTCGAATATTAAATTAAAATAAAGCATACGATTATATTTATAATTTTTTTCTTGGTTTTTACCAATATTATTTAATTCAACTAATTAATGCAAAAATCAATTAATTGCTTATAAAATTTTATTTAATAAAAAAATTAATGTTGCTTAATAATAAAATAATATAGTTTCATCTGCGATGCATTTTTTTAAATGTTGTTTCATTGAGGATATAGAACATAATCAATAAAAAAATATAGATTAATTTTAACATTAAGAGGGTTTGTAAATTTATACATATAAATTTACAAACCGACTAAGTCTTGCTCCATCCTGGAAAAAGATTAAATGCTATCTCTGATTAAAATAATAAATTATGCATTTTCCTTTTGACGCCCTCACAGTACGCACAGCATTGTGTAAAGTATGTTTTATAAAATTCAAAAAGTTTATGAAGGTGGGCCTTTCTAATATTTTGTTTTGCTAACGAACGAATTCTGCGAATTCGGTCATAGTGGGTACCGCCGATAAACATTCTATTCACAAATGTTTTTAGAAAGCATTTTTTTATTGAGAGGAAGCGTCTCATTGTCTCGCATTTTGAAACACAATAAAGGCGCATACAGGATGATAGATTTTAGAGTTGCACTAGTCACTCAGGTATATGAAAAGAAAAAACGACTACCCGTGTTGTTTAAGTATATAAAATGAACGCTAAATAACCGAGCGTTTTTACTCAACGCCGATGGCACGATTTTATCGCTTTTGATGTGGATTCTAAACTAATATTTAAAAAACTACAATCAAAGTGGTCAAGTTTTCCCCTCTCTGGAAAAAGTTGAAAGGATATTTCTGTCTCCAAAGTTGTTCGAAGATAACAACTCTGTTAGAATTACACTCGTTGTTCAGTATCGCATAACGGAAAAGACGTCGTCTCGCCGACGATTTGATCGCGTTCGCAGAATTGGAAAAATGTGCGAATATTCGGAAAACGCGGATTTAAACGAGGCGAACAAAGCCGTACGTGCGAAATGACAATTTGGGGACCCGAATCGGATTTAACGGCGCACAAAGGGAGGATTACGCTCGTTTCGACGTCCTCTCGCGCCCTCCGTAAACAAACGCGATCCGACACCGGCGAGAATGTCTCGATACTGGGCCAAGGCCGACTGAAATTACCCGACCCCGAGGAAAACGGAGAACGCGCACCTAATCGTAGTCTCCGGAATGAATGTAATAATTCAGGTTTCCCAATCCAAACGAGGCGTTTCTAAACAATCGCCAATGTCCGTGAAATCTGAAAGATGCAAATTCATCCGCTAGCATTCTGAAAAAATACAGATTCTAGCTTGACTTCGATCACTCAGTGCGACACGATTTATATGTCATGAAAGTCACATTATGCATTGCTATAAAGCTACAGATTTTTATTATAAATATTATTTTTATCTATTAAAATTAAAACCGTCGTAAGCTAATTCATTATGATGACCAAAAGCATATTTTTTTTAAAACGCATACAGTAGACCCCCGAATAACACTACCCCTATTAGCACGGTCGACCGAAAAAAGTCAATCCTGAAAGTTTCGCGATTATATTTTCTAATTTCTGGGTTTATATATATATCTAAAATCATCCTGGATCCCGAAATTGTATACCCTACTCGGACCCCACCTTAAAATAAAGCATATCTAAACCGAATTGTAACCAATAGGAGAGCACATAAAATAATTATCTCTTTTTATAAATCAAAAATCCGCGTCAAAAGCAATAAAATCGTGCCATCGCCGACACGATTTATTGCTTTTGACGTGACTTTTTGCCTTCTGAGAAGTCATAACTGTTTTTGCGCTCTCCTATTGACCAAAATTCGGTTTGAATATATTTTGATCATTCCTCTTATATTAGTAGTCCATAGTAATATCGGTGGGGATAGCTATCATATTTTTAAAACATAGTGTAATATCGAAATGCAGACAACTATGAACTAATGTATGCGACATACATATACATATATGTATGTCTGTACTTTTTCTTTCGCTTATTTTCCCATGGGAAAATTATTTTGACTTGACCAAATGAAAGTTTTAAAACTAAAATTAAATTTGTAACTATCATTAGGTTAGGTTTGGGTTTGAACAGAAAATGGACGTTTTGAAACTTTCAAATAGTGTTTCATAGATATTTAAGAACAGCATATAATTTCACTAGAGCCTGTCATAAATAATATTTTCGCTAGTAGAAATATAGAAGGATGGAATAGCGTAGTTCGTCATGTCTCAGACTAGTAACTCTGAGGTTTCGGGTTCGAGCCCCGGCAGTGGCAAATGAATTTTTATAAAGCCGCAGTGACATCTATTGGCTATATAATAAATTGTATAGCACATAATAATTAAAAATGAATAAAAAATATGCCACCAATTCCCAGACTTTCAGTCTACTTGTAGGTATTACACAGTTAGTACAGATTTGTCCGTTGTAGCACACTGGGCTTACGCCTGTCAGATTACAACGGAAAATTTAATGAAAATAAAATGTATTTGATTTTCACTTTATTATATTTGCGTTAACACAGTCAGTTCGAGAGCTATCCATTTTACCATTATTCATAATTTAAAAAAATATGGAAAATTTTGGTTTACGCCCCTAAAACACACGATACTTATCATTACTCAGATTGATTGATAAATATAAAAAATATATGATTTCAATTTCTATAAATTTGTTCAAAATGATAAATATATCGAACGTAAATACATCCGAATCGTGTGCTTTAGAGTTAATAGTATGGACGTAAACTTAAACTTGACGTAAACTTAATCTCTTTCTCAATTATGAATAATTATGAAATGGATAGCTTTCGAACCGACTGTGTTAACGCAAATAGAGCATAGATCCTTGGTAAAACGAAGACCTGTTTAGAATATTTCCGCCGAGATGGTAGGAATATTCCGCGGGAATTGATGAACTTAAAAATTAAATTGTGTGATATTTCTTTACACTGAAAGGCAATCGGTTATAGCAAGCCCACTTTCATAAAGAACTGAGATCCTCCTCAGATCGAGGGAATCCGAAATTAACTGTACTTTCTTGAAAATTTTTCAGTCGTCTGTATATAATATAAATTTGAACAATTTTTTACTGCTTTTATGTCATTAATGAACAATAGAAATAACAATGGACTCAAGTTGGATCTTTGAGATTGTTGGACTCAAGTGGGGTCTATATTGTTCTGAAAATGAGTGTTCATACTTGACGAACTGATATTTTTTGGTCGAGTGAACTGATTAATTTAAATTTAGAAAAGAGCTACATAATTATAAAAGTAGATCTGCCGATGATTTACACATTTTCTGTGAACATTGGTACATTTTTTTAAATATATTGCATTTAAAACATTTAGCGATTTACTAAAATCAATTACGAGTAAAATCAAAGAAATTAAAAAATATTTTTTTAATGAATTCATGCAACTTTAATAAAATATAATTAAGTTAATAAATGATACATACATATATCATATCAATTCTTTTAACAAGCTCCTTATTTTTCTTATTTGTTCTTTTAAAATTTATTAATAAATATCTTTTATATTTTTCTAAGTTTAAACGTATTTAGTTTATGATTTTAATAGTTGTAATTAATTACGTGAATATATAAATAAAAAATAGATATATGTAGTGCGAATATTTTGGTAATGTAAAACTAGAATTGTTCTGAAAGTCCGGATACGAGATAATATTATTTATAAGAGAGTGCTACGAGCGCAGCGATTCGTAGGCGAAAGGTAGCGAGAAAACAATTCGCAGGTACTGACTTTAGCGTGAAATGAAACGAAGGAGTATTATCTAATCGACATTACGTCGACTCACTTCTAAACCTACGCGTCTAATTTTCTAATCACAGTGAAATGATCGGGACGATTTGACGTTGATTTAATTTATTTATTATTCAATCGCTTACTCCGTGTTTTGTTATCATCAAGAGATACTTTTACTTTAAAGTGGGGCTGCGGAACGTCGGTTCGCGGGCCTCCGTCACGCACGCCCCCGCCAAATAATTCGCAATTAGTTTCCGACCCTTTATCTTCGAAGCGAACCGAGCACGTCCCGGACCACGTGTTGCAAACGCTCTTATCTCGCCCGAGTTGCGCAACGGAAGGGAACGTACACGTGAATCGATTCGCCCCTCGTTCTCGCCGAGCTCCTCGCAATCTTCCCCTCGCTCGTTCGCAGCCGCGTCGCGACCGGGACGCGGATCGGGCGAGCGACCCCCGGGAGGGTTCGCCGCGGACTGCCTGCGCCCTCGCCCCCGCCCCTGCGCCCCCGCGCGCTCCTCCCTGCGCGCGGATCTGGGTAACGGGGACAAAGAAATCAAACGAGCTCCGATACGGACGAATAATTTATTGTCTACAGTATTTACAGTGTTTTGAGATTATATCTAGAATTTGCTGCTGAAGCTGTAGCTGTAGCCGTCAGGTGAGCGGTTCAGGTCAAGCTTGCCTGGCGGGAAGAACCTGGCCGGTTGCTGGGTGGTCGCCTCGGGGGCGAAGTACTGCTGAGGTCTGGAGGCGGGCGCGGCTTTCGGTCCGCTGTACTGTGGCTGCTGGGGAGCAGAGTACTGCTGCTGTTGCTGTTGCACGCCGCTGTACTGAGGCTGCGCTCTCGGGGCGGAGTACTGCTGCTGCTGGGGAGCGGAGTACTGCTGTTGCTGAGGGGCGGAATACTGCTGCTGAGGAGCAGCATACTGCTGTCGGATAGAGTTATCTTCGCGCTCGTACAACTCCGGGTAGTATTGGCCGTCGTCTTCGGAGGGGTTTCCTCTGGGGGCGCTGAACTGTTGGGGCGCCTGGTTGTATCTGGCGGACTGCGCAGGAGCCGGAGCTGGTGCCTGGGGAGCCGCAGGAGCCACGGGGAGATGATCTCCGGTGGCTACGAAGCCATTTTTGCCGGCCGTGTATGAGACGGTCCTTCTCTGGCCCGAGGGATCGACGTACGAGTAGCTGCCCCTGCGGTTTCCGGCTGCGTCGCTTTCCTCCTTGAAGTCCACGCCGTCCTCTTGGGTGTAAGCCGCGCCGAAGGTACCGTCCCCGCTCAGGTACCTCTGCTCGCTGAGGATGGCCGCCGATCTGGGGTCGTCCGTGTACCTCTGGGCGGCTACGACCGCGAAAAGACAAACTACCGCAAGCCTGAACATTTTGTCGACTGCTCGTGGCGTTCCAAAGAAAGAGACTGATCTCCGAAAGGCGCGGTCGGGCTTTTATACCGCTCGCTCTTCCGAAGGTTGACCGCCGTCTTTTTCGAGGGTAGGAGTCGGGAGCGACCGCCAAATCCGAATTCCGAGCGACTCTTTTCCGGAAGGAGAGCGTTCGTCCTCAGTCGGGGGCGGACGGCCTCGTTCGGGCGAGATCTGCGATCGCTTTATCGCTTCCTAGTTCGATTCGGACGACGCCTTCCATCGCCGCGATTCCCACGGAGTTCCGGAAGCGATCGGGAGCCAACGCGGGCGTATCGGTTCGACGCTCCCATTTCGAAAGGTGAACTAGTAACCGGCGAAGGTTCGCCTCTCGAATCGGTTCGGCGGCCGCCCGTTGCACTTGTTCCAAATCGAAGGTCGCTTCCGTGTAGCTACGCATTACCGTCCATAATGTACATATACGTATATATCGGAGTTAAGTAGCGGAGAGAACCCTCTCGGCTGAAGATTAACGACGCGGGCAATTAAGTAGCAGCGTCTGCCGCTTCCCACGAAAGCGACTTTTCGCGAACTTCCGCTGCGTTGCGTCCACTTTTCGTCGCTCGCTGCGCCTTCGAAATATTCAAGTATGCAATCGCTCCAACAGCCTGAGAGTCTTTGCTTGCGCCTGGGCGCAAACGCGATTATATTTTATTTTACGCCTTCTAATACGTTTATTTACTCTAACTGTACATACAATAATTAACGAATATATGATATTTTGATAGAATTAAGTTGATTATATCAATTTAGTATTTACGCTGTGTTCTTTACCATCAGGTGCAAAGTAAAAGTTGCGCCCGGGGCAAAGCCTTAATCAGACGTCCCCCTCCCCAAAAAAAATGTACTGATTAATATTTTTTCTATATGTATAAAAAAATTGACATTGATTTTCAAGTTATTCTGGAATCAGCCTAAACAATTTCCATTGCCGGATTTTTGTTATATGATTTAAGGGAAGGTGTATGTAAAGGAATAGAGACATCTCTTGTACACTATTATTATTATTAACTAGTATGTTATTATAATAATTGCTCATACTGCTCAACACAATTTGTGTCCCTTTAACGTAAATAACTGATTCCGATAGAAAATTTTGCGTTGATTTAGAAACGGCAAAAAAATATTTCTAGCATGTCAGATTTTTGTACGATTTCATTTTTTGCAAAATGTGTGTAACTTAATTTTTTGGGAAGCAACACCGATTCCAATGATTTTTATTGCAACACTTGACTCAAATTTCAGTTTAACAGTTACCGCTATCACTTTTCTAACCTATCCCTTACTGTTTCAAATAAATCCGCGCGTTACTGTGCTGTCTAGTATATGGACATGCAAACATGTGCCATTTCAAATCGGAATATTTATAAATATCGTTATAACTATTCATAGTTGTGGTTAACGTGTAATAATAATTTGAATTTAATTGCTGAAAATAAAAAAAGCAGCGATTGAACGGCACAAATGGCCTAATAGACAGCTTTAAATAGAGACCCGAGAGCTACTGGTCTGCATCTGTAACAGACCCAGTCGGTGATTCGCTCGCTCGCGTTTTAAGTGACGAGAGCGAGTGAGAGATAAGAGCGGCGTCTCGCATGCGTGCGAGAAGTTACAAAGCATATAATACTTTTAACGTAATTATTATAAAAAATATATTAGAGAACATATTTTATATTTATTAACAAATTCTATAAATCAACACAGACGAGTGGTAATAAGTCTCCAACTTTGACCTGAAAGACTTGGGTTTCAACCCCACACGGACCTTAGTGTTTTTAAATTTCTATCGTGTCTGGGAGATATGAATTAGTGATTATTATATAATTATAATTCCGATCGATCATCACAGATTAGGTATAACTAGATTTTCCTATTCTCACGGATGAATATCGTGATGATTAATTAAAATTGAGCTAGGTCGTACATATCTGGTATTGAAAATTCTCTATTTTCCGCTCATAAAAAATATATATATAAATTTTATTTTTTTATTTTTTTTCAGCTGCAATTTTACATTACCGACGTTTTAAGAACGATTGTGGTAACCATTCAAAACTATGCTTTTATACGAGTATTTATCCTTCATCATTGCAGGGACGTCATTTTTCCAGGAAAAAAAAGCAAAAGTTGGCTAGTTAATAGTCGTCTTTTTAATGTTTCGATTTCATTAAAAATCATGGTATTTCATTAAATTAACGAGTGGGTCACTGTTTAGAATCCACGGCAAAAGCAATAAAATCGTTTCGACGCCGTCACAGTGAAAAATATTTAACATTCATATTAGGACTTCTTATAACAATATTATGACTTACAATAAGTGAGTCTGGCATTCTGGTCGCGACAGTAAAGGATAAGGGACGCGATCGGGACACTTTGGGCCACTTGCCGTGCATCGACGGACTTCGACACCGCCTCTTAGCAACTTGCAATGAATTGTATCACAATATATAATTGACTCGCCCTTAGCGTACAATATATGTATTTTATAATTTTTGTATTTTTAAAAAATATATTAATGGCGTGAAACCAAGACATATGGTAAGCTTTATTATCAATAATAATTAATCTATCGTTAGTTAAATTCTAAAAAAGGGTATTAAAATAAGACCAGTTGTAATAAATTACTCTCGGTTCATAGATTATTTATAATTATACAATGTTAAATAAAGTCTTTATCCAGTGGATATATAGGATTTTAATAAATATATTATTTATTATTTTATATAAACGCATTTATAATTTAATCTGCAATGATTATTATTTAAGGAAATATTTGCTAAAATGTTATTCTATCTTACGTCCAGATGTCAGTTTACTTTTTAATTTAATGAAATTAAATATATAAATATATAAAAATATTATATATTTGTATGAAATCAATATATTTTAAATAATATATTTTCTTAAGAATTAATAATTTTAAAATTAAAGAATCGATTCACTGAAAATAGTTCTGATACTATTTTTCAAATTATTTTAATAATATTGATTCAATTGTTATTTCTATTTACTTTTACTTTCATTTGATATTTAAAAAAATATGTAAATTTATTATTTTATTAAAAACAATATCGCTACATGAATATTTATCGAATATTCGTTTATATTATCTTGAATGAAATTTAAAAAAACTATACTTGAGCAATACAGTTAGTTGTTTGTGACTAATGTGGCTCCAAAATTATGCTTTATTATTATATATTATTATCCATTTGCTAATAATTGACAGACAAACAGTCGCAATTCATATACATAGAAAGCCATAATAGCAGCATTCTTTATATTTTCCAAAAATCAAAATTAAGATAATATGATTTTGACTTTCTTGGAAATGCGTCCCTAATAAAAAAATATATAAAATAATAAATTTAGCATTTTATTTTTGACGCCCTCAAAGATCTGTATTGTGTTATGCATATTTTATACAAAAAACTATAACGAATATAATAAATAATAACCAATGATTAATTAATATTTTACAGATAATTAATTGATTATTTTGATTAATTAGTTGAATAAATTAATTTCGGTAAAAAAACAAAAAAATACGAATATGTTTAAATATTATATTTTATTCAAAAATCGAATAGTTCAAAACTATGAATAATTGAGAACCTTAGTTCTGACCCAAAATATTATTACAGGCAATTATAAGCGCTCTTGTTGTGATGGCAATAAAGACTATGATTTTTTAAATTTCATTTTTTCAATAAAAAGTTTTCTGAAAACCAAAGAAATTTAATTATGTTAGTATGTATAAAAATATTTGGCAATATGTTCCACCTAACAATGTCATTGATTTGATCAGATACGAATTCTTTAGTTGCTAGAATTATACAATATAAATACCACGCTAGTCTAATAAAATTCTAGTTTCGCCCCAAGTCGTCCAGCTTGCTCGAGGTATCGAGAGAGAGAGGGTTTAGACGTTGATCTCTTCCCCTTTCCTCGATCATACACCTTCATCGGAACTTTTCGAGTTAAAATAAATAGATCGACGTGTTGAAAACGCGACCTCTCCTGCGCCATCGTCAGTTTTGGTCCAATCGAGTAGTCACCGAGTTCAACGACTCGAAGACAGCGCGTATCTATATGATATCGTAATATAAGTTTATTGCACAAATTTTACGGCCACATTTCAACTGCTGACATAAAAATGAATTATTAAAGGATTTAATTTCTAATCTTCAAAAATTAAACTAAGCATTTGCAATGGTTTAAACGCAAACCGCTGCAAACATTTGGTACAAACGTATATTGAAAAAGTTAAATATGCAATAATTCTTTTTGCATTGAATACATATTTTAAAAAATAAATTACTATTCAGTCTTTTTAGTTATGGGTAATGCACCTGCTCATCCTCCAGACCCTGAGGATGACCTACTGGGGGAATTCGAGTGCATTAAAATCAAGCTTTTTCAAGAAATATATTATTGGATATTTTATCCTCTAATAAATTAGATTTTATGCACCCTTTTTTCTTTTAATAAATTAGGTTTTAATTACAGTATTAAATAATTAAAGCTGATTAAAGCGAGTAGAATAATATATTTATATAATTTATTTTGACCGCGTTTTAGTAATTGACGATACACTATTTAAATATCAATTATAATATCGCATTGACATGATTTTTTTTAAGTAATAATGGCGACATCGAAATCTCTAGCAATAAACGTCAAGCGTTTACATTCAATATTGTCAATAAAGATTCAACGTTAAAAAATATTACTAATTAAATATTTTTGATATTATTATCGCAGGCCACTATTATTTTCTTCTTTATTTTGCAAGCTATCTAGTGACAATTATCAATTATTTTACTTTCTTCAATGACAACTGATTAGGCACAAGAGAAATAAAAATAACACGTAGGAAACCTCTCACTGGAACATTCCATTAAACATACATATATCTTAAAAATATATTTTTTATTATAAGTCTCGTTAATAGACAAAGTATATTTTATTATTATGTAGGTTAAATCTGTTTTTATATATTTACACGCTTAAGTCTACTTTCACCTATGTTATTGTCTTTTATAAGTCCACTCGCATATACATTAGGATCTTTTACGCATGAGGAGCATAGACCATCAGTCTGATTACTTTATTTTAGAATCTCTCGTGAATGTTAATATTGGACATGGAGATCTAAGCAACATAACACCATATTGATATTAATTACGATTTATATATTAACATCTAGTAATCTAATGATAGACTAGAATTTGATCAGGTGAGCTGATGTAATTTTCGAAGCTGTAGTCTCAATTATTTTATTTTACTCCAAATGTGAGTTCCTCGTTTTCATATCCAATATGCCTAAACCAGAAATTTGGGAGAACATGTAAGAAGCATTCTTCTCCCCTCCTGAATTTGGGAAAAAAATACATGTAATTTAATGAAATATTAAATCAAAATTTTTAAAAAAGCGACCAGTGAGTGGCAAACTTTTATCTAAAATCTAAAATACCGTACCTGCTTCTAAACTAAAAATTCTCAGGTTATCTCTCATAGAAAATCTAAAAAAAACTGTCTCCAATCTATCTCGAAGATATTTTTTTAAATATGTTATTTCAGTGAAATTATATAGGAATACATTTACACCGGTACTAAAAAAGTAGTAATATATACATTTACATACATATGGTTATTTATTTAGGTTATATTGAAATACATATCACCGGTAGATATATATTTTTGTCAGTAAAAATATATTTTATCTGGCAGGTGCTAGTAAAATTATATAATTTCAACTTTAGCTCTAAAATGTCTATGAAACTCAATTTGACAGTTGCGAAACGTACATTTATTGTTTAAACTCAAACCTAACCTGCACGAATTAATCAAACCCAACTTGACCTAATTCTAAAACTCTCATTAGGTCAGGTCCAAAATATAAGCTAAGCCAATTAAATTCTCAATACAGAAAAACATTGCATCTCGCATATTGCTCCATAATTTGTCTTCTAAACTATATCTTAAAAATATGACTATTTTTACCGATATAACTAAGGATTTATGATATGAGAGTATTAGTTAAAGTATATTCAAACCGAATTTTGATCAATAGGAGAGCGCAAAAACAATTATCACTTCTCAGAAGTCAAAAATTCACGTCAAAAGCAATAAAATCGTGTCGGTGCCGTCGCAATGGGAACGCTCGTTACCGACGGCGACGGCACGATTTTATTGCTTTTGACGTGGATTTTTGACTTCTGAGAAGTGATAATTGTTTTTTGCGCTTTCCTATTGGTCAAAATTCGGTTTATATGTTCCTCATTTAATTTGTAATATTATTATAAAAGTCGCAGTATAAACGTTAGATAACCTAGTGACGGCACGATTTTTTTGCTTTTGACGTGGATTTTTGACTTAAAAGTGATAATTGTTTTTTTACAATTTTCCATATCTTATTTGTGTCATTTTTTATTTTATTTATCTACTATTCATACAATTATTTTAGTTACTCTTAATGCTTTAACTGCTATATTTCTATATTGTTAGTATGTTTTCCATTTTTGATTTTTTTAAATATTTTATGTTTCATATCACATCTTTTGAACATTTTTCTGAACAGATTTAGATTTTTTTATCTTAGATTTAGCTCTGAATTTTTGAAAGTTATTAAAATATTATTTACATGCTCCCATAGAGGAAGCTTCCATCGGTAGAAAGCTTGAATGATTTTTTACTCTGACCGGATCATCTTGTGGAAAAATAACTTTTAAAATAGTATCATCGTTGTTTTCTATTATATATCTGACAGTATCAGGTGGATCTTAGCATCTGAATATCATTATCCATAAAATATGGATCAATAACTATTTTTTCCAATTCATCCAGCAAATACCCATTTTTTGTTTATTTATTAATTTATATTTACGTAATTCTGCATGAGTAAGAAATAACTTATTCTGCGGTTTAAATTTGATACATTAAAATATATAATAAGTACACTTAAATATTTTTTATACAAATCAGAAAAATAAGAAGCATGTTATAGGAAAACAAAAATAGCAATTACATATTGATATGATATATGCATAATTTATTTAAAATATGTATACAAAAATATCAATTACATATTGATATGAAATATGTATTATTTATTATGCATTAAAACCCAAAAAGTTGAGGGTCCGGTATTCGCACACTCGTTAGCTACGGTACCTCACGATAGTGAGGTACCGACAGCTAGTGTTATTATATATAAAAGCCACTTCTTTTCAATTTGCGATCTACTTCTGAATTTCACTATTACTTATTACTTCAATTAATCAAAACAGTTGTGTACTATTTTTTGTGAAAATACTGCTATATACTTTTCTAAACGTAACTGTGTTGCCAGTTTCAATAATTCAGCAAGTAACACCGACCGCAGAACAATAAAAATCTGGTACCCCAAATTGGGATCATGTCAGATAATGGGTTAATTGTGGCGATCTAGTTTATTCTAACGGGATTCGAATATGCATTGGCTATAATAAATCAGGGCGATCAATTTCATAGTATTATTTTATAACCGTGAAATCAAATAATTTGATTTAACAATTTGATACTGCGTCACTCTTAAATTAGATTAAATAAATAAATACACTGTTTTTCAATTGAGTCAATAGCTGTATTATATATTGTATGGTACTATATATTACGTAGCACAAATAAGGTAGAATTTTACGCTGTCGCTCCGAGTGAAATTTTCTGGAACGACTCTTGGGAAATTAATTATCGAATTTCATACTATAGTTATGCAAATATTGTACCAACGTCGCTGTCGTTCGATGTTTTGGTATTTCCTCTCGATTGTTTGCAGTCAATGTTTATTTACCTTTCGATGAAAAATTCCAGCGAACGCTCTTCGCTACAGAATTGAAACATCCTAAATTGAAAATAATTATCTAGTTAGACTTCGTAACCGACTATGTATGCATAGTTAAATTAGACGAAATTGTAATCGAGTCGAGTATGCGCAACAGTCGTGATAGAGTTTCGTATGAACATAAGTGCGTACATATAGTTACTATTATCAAATCGAGCAGTCGAGATAAAAAAGATAAGTATATTTGAGACATTAATGTGATGTTATAATATGTTTTATAATATTTTGTTTGCATTCGGAGAAGTGATTTCAAAATCTATCAATGATGACAAAAATGTTGAGAAATACGAAAATGTCAGCAATAATATAAACAATCGATAAGCGAACGGCGGTCAACGTTTATTCGGTTCCTATCTGTTTTATTTATATATTGACCTGAATTTACTGATTTATTATTTTATTTGCACAACGAGACTTTGTTGCGAAGATAAGGTAACAAATAATTATTTGATAAAGCGATAAAACAGTCGAAGTGTACGATGGGTATATTAAACTTTGGTTACTAACTGTGATTTCTGAACAATGTATAAACATATCGACTCGCTATTGTTAAAAAATATGCCAAGTTAATTAAAACGCGATGCGATTTATAATTTTTTTCGAAAAACATATTGTCACTCGAGCGGATCGTTGACGTATGTCATCAATAATAATGATAGCATTATTATCGATGACAGCATCTTTCGGTGGTGAGCTTACTGTCTATCGTCGTCGTCGTATAAGTATATAGCATACTTTTTTTTTAAATATATTTTATATATCAGCAAAGAGTTGAAATCGAATATGCTCGTATGTTTTTAAAATTAATAAATATTCAAAAAGCAAAATTTTTGTTGTGTGATTAAAATATATTGTATTATAAATGAGTATTATAAAAATATTTATGTAAACATATGCATACAGTAATTAAAGTCAATTGCATTATCTCTATTGTAGTGATTGTTAAAATTTATTAAACTATAAAACTTAAGAGCCGAATTAAAAAAGTGAGCTGGCATCATAAAGGTGCATTAAGAAGAATCAGTGTAATGTTTAATTAGAGCGAAGCGTTGATAATAATTAAAAAACGGAGCAAAATAATTAGAGGCCGCTTAAAATCCCATCCCGAAAGTTGGCAACGACGGTTGCAACTTTTTTCCCGTTAATAGCTACGACGAGTGACAACTTTGGGCGCAAAACGGAGAGGAAATCGCCCCAAGGGGAACTTTGCCTCGTTTTCTTAACGACTTCTCCGAGATAATGAGCGGCAAAAAATCTTCAAAAAATTGTCTACGAGCGACAGTTGCGTTTTCTCACGCTTCGTGTTAACCCTTCGATACTTTCCAGTCTGGCGGTCGGCTCGAGTTTCTGCGAATGAGTGCTTCTAAAACCTTTGCGCATTAAAACATATTTTACACGAGCTTTATAATTGCAATGTATTCTACAATTTTGTTCGCCTGTGCAATATTTCTTTACTCATATTTATCTTGAGTTGCAATGTTTTATTTTAAAAGAAGACGTTCTCTATTTATCTGATATTATATAGATATAATAAACTTTCAAACTTTCATGAAAAATACTATATTTTCAGCGAATTTTATTATATTGTATTCTAATCTAATTTGTATTTTGCCAGATGAATGTTGATTGTTGGCAATTACACTGCAGTAAAAGTTACATATTGAATCGAATGTAATGGTACGAGAGAACGGCGGACGAAGCACCGCCGGTCGTCGAAGTCTGCCATTAAATTGACCCCACAGTTCTAATTATTGATACACTCTCATTTCTTTTTATGCGGTAGCTACATTATATAATAAATAATTTAAAATGTAAATTATATAATGTAGCTACATTATATAATTTACATTTTATAATTTTCTAAAATCTCATAGAACTAAATCAATGGGTCAAAATATACCAAAAATCGCTTAAATTTAATTTTTAATAAATTTTATTCAAATTTAATTTTATTAAATTTCATATATTATATACAAATTATAATTTTACAAATAAAATTAGCCTTAGCTTCTTAGGTCTCTCTATTTGAC